>NW_011494622.1:920109-980354 GCF_000754665.1 Bison bison bison
GTTTGAGCATTCTTTGGCATTGCCTTTCTTTGGGATTGGAATGAAAACTGACCTTTTCCAGTCCTGTGGCCACTGCTGAGTGTTCCAAATTTGCTGGCATATTGAGTGCAGCACTTGCACAGCATCCTCTTTCAGGATTTGAAATAGCTCAACTAGAATTCCATCACCTCCATTAGCTTTGTTTGTAGTGATGCTTTCTAAGGCCCACTTGACCTCACATTGCAGGATATCTGGCTCTAGGTCAGTGATCACACCATCGTGATTATCTGGGTCATGAAGATCTTTTTTGTACAGTTCTTCTGTGTATTCTTGCCATCTCTTCTTAATATCTTCTGCTTCTCCTAGGTCCATACCACTTCTGTCTTTTATCGAGCCCATCTTTGCATGAAATGTTCCTTTGGTATCTCTGATTTTCTTGAAGAGATCCCTAGTCTTTCCCATTCTGTTGTTTTCCTTTATTTCTTTGCATTGATCTGAAGAAGGCTTTCTTATCTCTTCTTGCTATTCTTTGGAACTCTGCATTCAGATGTTTATATCTTTCCTTTTTTCCTTTGCTTTTCGCTTCTCTTCTTTTCACAGCTATTTGTGAGGATAAAGAACCATTATTTTCACATCACAGAGAGAAATTTCTCTGTTCCTTTTATATGTATGCCCATCTACCATCTACTAATATTTATTATGCCCATACTGTCTTTGTATCTTTCACAATTAATAGAAGGACCAATGTCCTTTCTGCTTTGAATCATATCCACTCTTGCTTTCTTATTCAATTCACCCAACAATTCTCATTCTCCCCCAAATATTTAATATTTCCCTTTCAAATGGATCATTCTAATCTGCATAAAAACACATCTTGACATTTTGCTATAATTTTAGAATTTTTATTGTCTAATGTCATTTCCTTGAATTTGTCATTTATTGATCACCTCCTATGTTTCTGGGGCTTTTCTCGGCAACTGGAAAGCATCTATAAAGAAAACAAAGATGCTTGCCTTCACAAAACTAACATTCTGATGAGTGTCTGTATTATAGAGAACTAAAAACCTAAAAAAAAACAAAAACAACAAAAAACAAAACTATCTTCTCAGAATTTCTCCCACTGGGATGGCATTTGTCAGTGTTCTACCACTCACAAATGATGAAATGTGGGGTTGAGGTTTTTGTTTGTTTTTTCTCCCTTCTGTCTTATGTTGCCTTTCTTCCTTCTTCCAATATATAACACAAACCCTGACCTGAAGTTACAGCAGCCACTCCTGAACATAGTGATAGGAGCCACACACGAAGGATGATGGAGTTGGTGAGTGTTGCCTTAATGACCTTCCCTCGGAGTTGTACGGACTTGGGCTGCCAGCTTCTGGTATTGCTATTTAGCTATTATTTGCTCCTCCTCTTATTCAAGCCAAATATACTCATGCCAGAATTAGTTCTTAAAGTATATTTTAAAATTAAAACAAAAAAACTTTTAAGAACAAAAACATCTGTAATATGTTGGGGGAGATATTGTACTCATTTTATAAATTAATTTGTAGCCAATGGACATTTTACTGTCTTAAATATTTTCATCCATAATCATGGCATCTTCTCCCATTTACTGAGATCTCTCTTTGTGTCCCTCAATATAATCTTATAATAATTATATAAACACTATACCATTTTTTAGATTTATTACCTATTACTTTAAAGGTTTGTGCTGTTTTGATTAGAATTAGTAAGTTAACACTACTTAATTTGGTATTGCTGCTATAGAGGAATGTTGCTGTCTTTTTTGTTTTTGTTTTAATTTATCTGGCATCCAGAATACTTGTCTTTGTTTATCTTATTTATAGATTCTCATTATTTATATGCAAATAATCATCACTGAACAATATTAACAGTATTTCAAGATTTCTTCTGTCCACCTTTCATATCCATATTTCTTTTCTCAGTCTTCTTGCATTGACTGGTCCTTTCATTGTAATGTTGAGTAGGAAGTTATGATGTAACAGTAGAACTTCTAATAATTTACTATTTGAATGATGTTTTACAGAATTTTAGTGGAAATCCATCAGAACTAATAAAATTAAATACAATGCCTAGTTTGACTTTTGTATTTTATAAAAATATATGTGACCAGATGCTGAGTTTTCTTTTTTGTTTTACTACACATTTTGAGATATTATGTTTTTCCTCCACTTAATATTCAGCACTTTGGTAGATCATGGTAAAAGATTCTCTAGTGTTAACTCATCCTTGTAGTTCCAGTGTGGACCCTATTTAATCATAGGGTACTTTTTATGTTTGGTTATAGTTTTTAATATAGTATTTAACATTTTTGCATGTATGTTGATACACACATTTTTATTTTTATAGTGTTCATTAATGACGTTTTCTGCAGAGATCAACTGGTCTCATAAAAAGATATTCTCTGTGTATGTTTCAACAATAACTGAGTGATTGGTCCCTTGAAGCCTTGATGAAGTCTATGACAACATTTCTGAAAATTTCACTGCTAAGCTTTCAAATTCATTGATGTAAAGTTCTTCTGAGTATTCTTTTATGATTTGTTTCTTTAGTTACAGTCATTTTCTATTATTAAAAGTTTTATTAGCATCCTGTTTCCTTGATCAGTCTTGTTAGAAGTTTGTCCATTTTATTAGCTTTAAAAAAATCAATTGATGGTTTTCTCTATCTTTTACAATGAGTTTATCTTTTATTTTACTTTTTTGCTTCTATTTTAAATTTTCTTCGTTTAACTTTCAATGTTTTTCCTCTTTTGTAACTTTTCTACCCTCTTGAAGTGAATGCTTTTCTCTTAAATGTCTAGTCTAATTTTCTTTTCTAACATTGAATTTTATAAATTTCTATCTAATTCCACTTAAATATATTACCAATTTTGGTGGGTAGTGCTTTAAAGTATTTGATTCTAAATGGTTAATTATTTCCATGTTTTATACGATCTATGAATTACTATAATTGTGCCTTATGCTTGAAAATCTGTGGGATATACTAGCTGTCTCCTTGTTTGTTTTGTCAAATTATGTGGGCTATACGCTGTTACTTCACTGGCTTTTTGTCAGGGTCATTTAAACATATTTACGTATTTTTCATTTGAAATTAATATGCATTCACTTTTTGGCATACATTCTCTTGCATGCAGTTTACATATGGTGTTCAAGTCTCCCACCGTCTTACTAATTGTGTTGTAAATAATCTTAGTCTGTGTAGGAGGTTTTCAGTTTCTTTGACTCACTCCAAGCCTCTTCTCTACTTCCTTGTGCCAGCGAGTTGTTCTTTAGTCTGTATGGGTGCAAAAGCATCTGAAAACCTGAGTTCTCACTGTGTCTGTGTGTGTGTGTGTGTGTATGTGTTGGTGATTGTTGTTATACCAAGTGTTTGTACACTAAATGTTTGTACCAGAAGAGGATTTTTGGCAATAGTCAGTTTTCCATTTTATAATACAAAGATAATATTTTTATGATCTCTATCAATAGTGCAACTCCCCTTAGTTCAGCTTTCAGTAGGCTACCCAATTCAGAGAGGAGAAATTATTTTAAAATCTATGTGGCCTGGCCCCAGCCTACCACTCTGACTTTATTTTGGACCACTTTCTTTGCGATTACAGAGACACTGACTTTCTGTTTCAGGAACACAATTGGCTTGTTCCTATCAACAATCATTTGCACTGATGTTTCCTTATGCCTGAAATGGACTTTTCCAGTCTTTCTAGTTTTGAAAAATTAAGTCATGAGGGCCTCATCTCCAATGTTACAGAGCAGACCCAGCTACAATTTTGGGAGGCACAGTGAAAAATTGGTACTCTTTATTCAAAAGGCAATAAACAAGAATGATTGAAGACACTAAAATGTAAAACTTACTCTTTTCTTCTCACAGTCCCTCTATCAATTTGAAATGGTGTTTTTTTATGTTTTATTTAATAATATTCTAAAATTAAATTTTAAATTATTAGCATACATTTTTACATGTATCTCTTTATTGTGCAATGCCAACTTTAAATGCAAATATGAGAGAATTTAATCCTATTGAGAACCACCAGAAGTACATACTTGTAGCTCCTGTTGTGTATGTTGTTCTGACTGCAACAGTGGAAGTATTGCAGAAAAGAAGCTCATTTAGGTACTCCTGCCCATGTTTCTATCTTAAGTTTTTATTTGAATTTGTTATTGTTGAGGTAAAACATTGACACCAAATGACTCACAATCTCCTTCTTGAAAAACAGATTTCAAATGATGCCACCAGGTACATGAACAGATTGGAGAACTGAGTCTTGATTAAGATTTTGTTTGGTCCTCTTTTCTCAATAGACATGGGGTAACTACAGCTTGGGCCAAACTGGTCACTTTTACTTTTGCATATTGTACCTCATATTGTGTTCTATCAAGGATACAGGAAGACACTGAGTCTGTTACCTAAAGATATGCCCAAGTTGGCTGGAAATGTGAGGTCAAAATCATAGTAGTCAATTCAAGGAACTAGACTGAAATTGGAGCTGAAATATGTTTGGATTGGTAAGATCGGAAATCCAAGAGTAAAAGCAATGAAAAGGGGCAAAAGAAGGGGTTAGGAGAATTCTGTAGTTCAGGAGTGATAGCTTGTAGATGCAGTTTATATAGTCCCAGGGTGACCTACTTAAGGTCAAATCACTTAGATTTGGATGGCTCTACCCGTAGGTGTTAGAAAGGGGAAATGTGATTATCTGTGAATTTCCTGAGATCAAGGAGATGGTTATAGAAAATCTCAAAGACACTCCTTATCTACCTAGGAAAAAACATCCCCTGGGAAATCAATGAATCATTGTCTGAACCAGTTATAGTTCTTCCTCACTGGCTACTAGATACAAGCAAAACATCCTATATTTATCTTCATAATTTATAGACTTCTCATACTTAGGAACTATCTCCCTGTCATTTTTTTTTCTTTTAGAAATAGTGCATTTACATCATTAATATTAAAGTGAAAGTTGGAGTCGCTCTCTCGTGTCTGACTCTTTGCGACCCCATGGACTGTAGCCTACCAGGCTCCTCTGTCCATGGGATTTTCCAGGCAATAGTACTGGAGTGGGCTGCCATTTCCTTCTCCAGGGAATATTAAAGTGACCACTCACAAATAACATCAATTCTCAAAAGTTTTCTAAGTGACTATGAATGTGTGTCAAAGAACTTAATTTTCTCCCTTTGCAGTTTTCTGATGAAATTGCATATTCAAAAGGATATTGTTTATTATTTCAAGCTCTATCAGAGTGCTCTGCTGTGCACCTCAATAAATATGAATTCTTCATATTGATACTTTTAACTCACAGAAAATTTGAGAAGAATCTAATAAAGATATGTACCTTCAGATTTAACTTTTAACTCAGAAAATTTGAGAAGAATCCAATAAAGATATATATGTTCAGATTTACATGTTTTTGCAATATAATACTTTAATATACTATGAGTCACAATGGATTTACTATGAACATAGTCACTGCTAGAGTATTTCTAGATCACTGATAAAGTGGTTGTTCAGGTGTCCAGTTAGCACAGCCAACCTAAGGAACATGATATAAACCCTGTCCCATGATTTCTTAACTCCTTCTCTGTAACTCCCACACTTAGGTTTTTACCAGCCTCAGTCTCTCCTTCACATTTAATTTCCATTGAAAGTGAAAGTTATATCGCTCAGTCGTGTCTGACTCTTTGCAACCCCATGGACTGTAGCCTACCAGTCTCCTCCATCCATGGGATTTTCCAGGCAAGAGCTGGAGTGGGTTGCCATTGCCTACTCCAGGGGATCCTCCAGACCCAGGAATTGAACCTGGGTTTCCCGCATTGTAGGCAGACGCTTTACCGTCTGAGCCACCAAGGAAGTCCATTGTTTCCATTTCTACCCCAATAAACTTCAGTCAGCTTCTTAATTAAAAAAAAGAAAATCCTTCGCTTTATTCTATAACTCTTTCCCCACATTCCCCATGCTGCTGTTCTCAGCAGCCTGACCTGAGCCACACATTTGCGCTGCCCACTGTTTCCATAACCTATAGGCGTTCTTTGCTCTTGACCACTGTGTTAAATTCTGCCCACAAAAGTCGTCCATGACACCCACGCCTCTCAGTCCTTCAGCCTTTGGCAGCCTTGATTTTTCTCATCCTTGCTCACATTTGACCCTTTGGATGAGCCTTCCTGCAGTAGCTCTTTCCTTTGTTGAATTTAATGAGGATGCTACTTTTTCTAGTTTTCTTCCTACTTATATTGACAACTCTCTGTCTCCTTAATTATACATGTTTCTTCTTACTACCCACCCAGTGTGGACTATTCCCAGAATTAAAATCTCAACTCTTTTCTTTGCCTTTTCTGTCCTCTCCTTGTCGTTCTCACCTGCTCTTAGGACTCCTTTATTTGCATCAGACTTCCAAATGTTTACATCTGGAGAACATCACTCTCCAGATGTCTGGTTCTGCATTTCCAAAGTCTCATGTTCTCTGCTTTCAAAATACCTTCACTACCTGTCACTTCACAACAGATGATCAATCTCCTCAATTCATATTCTTCTGTTTAATTTTTTTATGCCATCATCCATTTTGAGTTCCATAATCAGATTACTGCTCTTAAAAATGATTTAAATTATGTCAATCTATTAATCAGAAATGTTTAGTGGCTCCCCATAGCTTGAAAT
Source organism: Bison bison bison (assembly GCF_000754665.1). NCBI lineage: Eukaryota > Metazoa > Chordata > Mammalia > Artiodactyla > Bovidae > Bison > Bison bison. The sequence goes on from NW_011494622.1 coordinate 926,758, forward strand.
ATAAAATCATTAACTTTCATTCAAACATTTTATAGTCTGACCTACATGTACCTTTATCACCTTATCTTCAAATACTTACCTTCACTGATAATTTACGTTTTTCCAAAGCATTTCTGGTACTATATAAACCTGGACATACTCTGTTGATATCTACAGTGAGTTAAATTCAAATGTAATAACTTTTGATTTTAATAACTTCTGATTAAAAAATAATCAAGATGAATTATTTTTCTTCTCTAGCTTGTTGCCTGCAAAGAATAAGCCCATGAGTTGCACAGTGGAAATTAATTGTGCTTTTGTAACTTTCATAGCTTTCCTCTGTTAGGTTGTTCAACCTCAAATTTAAGGCCTTCCAGTTCCTCTCTCATTTTTATTGTCCTACACTTATTTAATGTTTACTAAAATAAGAAATAATATATTATAAATATATAATACTTGTGTGTAATTCTGGGGCTATCATTTTATAAATTGACATTTACTCATAGAGTAAGAATTTTAGGGATTACTAAACTTTGCCCAAGAAATTCCATTTTCTCTGCTGGGATGTAGAAGAAATTACAAAGTTCTTTTGTGCCAAAAGCAAACAGAGCCAAAGCTATTCACAGCTATTAAAAGAGAGAACAAAAATTTCCCAGGAAGCACAAGAATGGGTTCCTTTGTAGTCTGTCTACAGAAGCCAGCTGGTCAGAAAAAATATTTAGAAGTCTAGAGCCAATATCTCTATTATAAACAATTACTTCCCAATTAGTGCATTGATGTGTGCCATGCTGGGCTTTTTATAAAGAATGTCTATGTTTTAAACCTTTCTACTCAAATTGCAATATGGTAATAAAAGTAGGTAGTAGAATATTATGACTTTTTTTTTTTTATTTACAGAATTCAATTTGGAATGAAAAATCATCCATTCTCAGATAATGACTAGAAAACTTAATGTGTACAGGCTCAGAAAATAGTTCTACTCATCTGAAAGCAGCAGTAGTTGTTTGTAAGGAAATACAAAGAGCATGTACCTTGCTTGCCAGTAAGACGTTTATGAGACAGATGAAAGTATTGTTCTGAATTTTGCTCAATGCACCAATTAAATAAAGGAAGGAGAAAACTTGACAATTTAAAAAAATATATACTAAGAATATCAGTATCATAATTCAATATGTTTTATAAATGTTGGAGACCTAATGAATTTGATTAAAGCAGTTTAATTAAGGTAGAGTCTGCTGCGTTGCAACCCCCTTCCAGACAAAATAGCTCAGTGAACAGGTAGTAAGTCCCCAGTGAACTGTGAATATCAAAGTCGGGGAATATTCTTCATTTTAATGAGCTGCATTTTCTGAGCCCAGACCTCTCCCCTGACAGGGTGGCTACAGGAGGCACAAATGAAAGTAGCTGTTTTCCTTTGAGACTTCCGGCTACTAAATGCTATGAATGCCAGAAATTAAAATAGTGGCTCTGCAATTCTTTATGTCTGCTCTGTCTTGCACTTGCCCTTGGGCTGGAAACTATTGTTAAAGAAAAGACCCAACAATTAAGAACATTATTTCCGTGTTTAAAAAAATGATTCCTCCTTCTCTGAATATTAAGGCATTTGCAATATCATAACCCATTTCTTTTATAAAAGTTATATTTTCATTTAAAAACAGCCCCATATAAGTACAAATATATAAATCAAATATAATGTCCTTCCACTAACTAAAAATTAGATCCATAATATGAATACTACAACCTCAGAGCAAAAACTGTAATTATTTCACTGTTTAGAAAATTCACATGACATGATGGATTGCCATTTTATGAATAGATGCTATTAAATAAATTTGAAAGAGATACATTCAATATTATTTTATAATATTTTTTCATTTTCTTTAAATAAGAGTGGTAATCAGATATTAAGTATAAACATTCTGGCAGTTATTTTACAACTATTATCCATAGTGTTAAGAACACGGAAACCTGATATTCAATCATGTGACAACTGTTAGTACTTGACTCTTTTGAATAATCATCTATAAGCAAGTAATACTGTATATAAAACACCACCAAGAAATTGTTGGTTGGCACAGAAAGGAAACCTTGAGTAATTGCACTTGATTTCAATAAACATGTCATGAAAGTTGGAAGGAAAACTAAACACAATTTCAAAGAAGTACATTCCACAAGAAATAAGCATAATTACCTCAGTTAGCTAAAAGCTCATCTAGGTCTTCTGGATTTGTTCCAAAATGCATGTAACTGTCCAGACCCAGGACTGCAGCTCATTGCAACCATGTCAAACACACACACACACACACACACACACACACACACTGATTTATAGCTTCTAACATTTAAAGGTGCTAAAGTTGATTGAAGTGTCTTCAGAATCCTTGACTTGAACTGATTTTCTATACAAAAGATTGTCGTACTTGGAAATCTACGTGATCTTCATTGTAGTCTTCTTTAGCAGAAAAAAAATTCCTAACATTCTCTCTATACGCGTAAATCTCTCAACTCACTACTGTGTGAAAAGTCAGTGTGTTGCTATTGTGATTTTGGACTAACCATGTCAAATCTTGCTTGAATTATCTAGTATCTTTTTTTTTTTCCTCCCATGGTTTTATAGCCTAATTTTATACTTTTTTGTCTCTCTTGTTTTCTAAAATCCAAAAGCTGGGCAGGTAATCACAGATTCATATACTCTCTGCTCATCTAGGCTGCCAGAGTTTCATGGTCACAGATACAGAGCTTCATGTTGTCAGATGAGGGCTGGAACCTTAAGACATTATTGTCTCCTCTCCGCTATTGACTATGTCTCCATGTCACTCAGGAATCATGAGCATTTGACTGGATATTAAAGCAATACCCACAAAGGTAAAAGTAGGTCATAGTCTTACTTGAAAGGTCCAGTCTAACCTCTATCTTGAAATTCTCATTCATTATAAAAATATTTGAATTTATTCAGCTACATATAGTTTGGTTACACATGACCAGGGTTAATTTGCTCATTATCTGTGTATCTCTCTATGCTGTGAGAACATCTTTGGCTTTTTAGATATGTTTAGCCTAAAAGTATTTTTCTGAAAGATTTGTCTTAAATATGAAGTCCTGGTTTGATCGTAATAGCAGTGCTGAAATACCCACATTATTTTTTTGTTGTTGTTGTAGACATCCTTATTTATAATCAAGACATGTAGATCTGTTCCTGATAAGTATTACATATTATATTGTAAATTTAATGAGTTTTTTTCTATTGTTCATTAGTACTTTCAAGGAGGAAGAGTCCAGCATTAACAGTTCCCAGGAATAATACAGGATTTAGTGAATTGCCATTATAAATACCATTAGGGCACTCAGCTGTACTTTCCATTTAGGGTATGGTGATTGAACAGTAGTTATAGTGATTTGTGTTCTAAGAGTATAAAACTCTTCTCTTTTTTTATTTGTGATTTTAAAAGATGTATTTCACTAAAATGTACAGGAGTTTTAGACAATAATATAGTTTATTTTGTATGTTGCTTCACACAAAATAGGTGTTCAACATTCATCTTTAAATAAATGCATAATTGCTTTGAATAATAAATATGCCTTTGTTAGATATTGCTCAGACATTAAAAACAATTAAACCTCTAAAGTGAAATATTTTATTTTTCTGTAGTCACATATCCCATATTGTTTGCTAAATTTATTTTTTCAACAAGGAATCCAATATAAAATATTTGTGTTCTCTCTTATTGTGATTTCTTTTTAAGAAAGTCTTATTAAGTAAACTTAACTATCTTACTTAAATGTGATTTTCAGCTCCTTTTCAAGTATAGTTCTTTTAGATATTTGCTTATATCTATGCTTGCTTCCTTCCTTTTTCTGTCTTTACTTTTCTGTACATCATTTTTTCAGAAAAAATACCAAATATTTATTACTTTTCCCCCCACTTAAAAAGGCTGAACTTGTGGTAGGTCCTTAAAGAATCAAAACAGGTATTATTTGATGATCTTGCAAGCTATCTTTCTATTTTTTTTCAGTGACTTGTTTTCTTTTCTGAGATTACATATTGTTATAGATTATAATTGCACAAGTCATACAGCCTGATTCAAACCAGCAAACAATAGTCATATTAGAAGCTGAGATTTGAGTTTATAAAGAGCTTTTCCTATAAGTGCATAGCTTTTGTAGTGCTGCTGCTGCTGCTGCTAAGTCTCTTCAGTCGTGTCCGACTCTGAGCGACCCCATAGGCAGCAGCCCCCCAGGCTCCCCCGTCCCTGGGATTCTCCAGGCAAGAACACCGGAGTGGGTTGCTTTTGTCCAGTTACACTATTGAAAGTCTGTATGTCATCTCTATAAAACTGTAATAATACAAAACAGAAACAAAACACCAAAAAATAAACACAAATCACTTTGGTATCTTATTATCAAATATATTTCTAGTATCTGATGAAGCTTTACAATAATACATTTTATATGTGGTAGCAATATGAAAGAATCTGTAAGGTAATGTAGTTTTGATGGTTCAGAGTAACCAGTTCTTCTGGGTTTGAATTGCAGCTCTACCAATTATTTATTATATGATACTATTCAAGTTGATACTAATTATTATTCTCAGTTTTTTCATCTACGAAATGAGAACAAAAGTACCTAATTCATAAAGCTATTGTAGGAATTAAATAAAAAATATAAAATAAAGTGCTCAGCATGTTGCCTCGTATGTGGTTACCATTTAATTAATATAAGCTATATTATATTCATTGAATTACACACAACTGAGTTCTTATCTATTTAACTTTTAATTTCTATTTCATGAAAAATAGTTGAAATAGTCCCCCAAATGAGGTGAATAATGGAAAAAGCAAGAGAATTCTGGGGGGGTGGGAATCTACCTCTGCTTCTTTGACTATGCTAAAGCCTTTGACTATGTGGATCACAACAAACTACATAAAATTCTTAAAGAGATGGGAATACCAGATCACCTCACCTGTCTCCTGAGAAATCTGTATGCAGGGCAAGAAGCAATAGTTAGAACCGGGCATGGAATAATGGACTGGTTCCAAATTGGGGAAGGAATACGTCAAGACTGTGTATTATCACACGGCTTATTTAACTTATATGCAGAGTGCATCATGAGAAATGCCAGGCTAGGTGAAGCATAAGCCCGGAATCAAGATTCCTGGGAGAAATATCAATAACCTTAGATATGCAGATGACACCACCCTTATGGCAGAAAGTGAAGAAGAACTAAAGAGCCTCTTGATGAAAGTGAAAGAGGAGAGTGAAAAAGCTGGCTTATAACTCAGCTTTCAAAAAATGAAAATCTTTGTATCTGGTCCCATCACTTCATGGCAAATAGATGGATAAGGAAACAATGGAAAGTGGCAGAATTTATTTTCTTGGGCTCCAAAATCACTGCAGGTGGTGACTACAGCCATGAAATCAAAAGACACTTGCTCCTTGGAAGAAAAGCTATAACAAACCTAGATAGAGTATTAAAAGACAGAGACAACACTTTGCCAACAAAGGTCTATCTAGTTGAGCGATGGTTGTTTCAGTAATCATGTGTGGATGTGAGAGTTGGACCATGAAGAAAGCTGAGTGTCGAAGAATTGATACTTTTGAACAGTGGTGTTGGAGAAGACTCTTGAGAGTCCCTTGGACTGCAAGGAGACCCAACCAGTCCATCCTAAAGATCAGTCCTGAATATTCATTGGAAGGACTGATGCTAAAGCTGAAATTCCAATACTTTGTCCACCTGATGCGAAGAACTGACTCATTAGAAAAGACACTGTTGCTGGGAAAGATTGAAAGCAGGAGGAGAAGGGGACGACAGGATGAGATGGTTGGATGGCATCACTGACTCTATGGACATGAGTTTGAGCAAGTTCCGGGAGTTGGTGATGGACAGGCAGCCTGGCATGCTGCAGTCCATGGGGCCGCAAAGAGTTAGACATGACTGAGCGACTGAACTGGACTGAGTTCCCCCAACTATAAAATATAAAAATACTAGTGTCTGATATTAAAAGTATTATGAATTTTAACCCATTGTTTATATGAAGGGGAAAAATGCAGAGCTGTTATTTATTTTGACAGAGGATTTTTGATGTATCTCATTGATAAATTGCCAATAGTAAGATCAAGTAGATTTACTCTACCATTCTTTCCTCAGAATACAGGCACGCCCTCACACACACAGCAGAGCACTGTATCAGTAGTTTAGTAACCTGTAATAATCATCTCATAGGACAGACTGTAGGATTGTGAGCATCTTCCTGGTGTTATATCTACAAGGATCTCAGCTTGTAGATATATCCCAAGGACTAGGATCTCATCCTGTGTTTCACTCATGTTCTTGAGGAGCTTCTTCAGGGTATTGGGCTTCTCTGTTTTCAAATATTTAATTATGAAATAAGGAGTAATAGTATCTTCTTTACTAACCTTGCAGAATGGCCGGGTGTGTGAAAACAGATTATCTTGACACTGAGTCTGTTCTAGATTAATCTGAACCTCAAGAATTAAAGAAAGCAAGCAAAAGTGAAAATCTAGCATACAGATGACCAAAATAGCCTCTCCATGACTATTGTTCACTTTCTTTCACTGGAGAATGACTGGAATATGGTGTCAAGAAGCCAGTTTAGATCCTATGGGCTGAGAGATTTACCTGAGATAGGAGACAGTGTAGCAGCTCAGGACTATGGACCAGGAGCTGTGGCAGCATGGAGTAGGGCAGTTTGCAAGGGCAAGGGGCTGTCAGAGGAACAGTACAAAAAGGAGAAATGCAGAATTTGGATATAACAGAACAGGGACTTTTTCCCCATTTCTGTAATTCTGATTTGTCAATCAGAATTTTGAGGTAATTTATTTAAAAGATCATGAAAAAAAAATGTTAGAGAAAAACAGAAAACAGGAAATGGAAAAAGGAAGAAAGTTGATTTGTTTGCTTGGTGTTCTTTTTAAAGTTTCATAAAGACAAGGGAAATATTCTAAAATTATTTCAAAAGAAAACTTTTTCGTCACGTGTGAGATGGATTGAGAGAGTAAATTCAACTTGATAGCTTTTAGAGAAGCGTACTGCCTTAGATTATTACTCTAAGAATATGTCAAGAGATATTTAAATTTAAAAAGTGCATCTGGGTGTGTGTGTGTGTGTGTGTGTGTGCACATGTGCATGAGAGAGAGAGAGAGAGAGTCTTCGTCCTTCAGAAAGGATAAAAGCTTTGCAACAAGCTAACCTTGGAAGGGATGCTGGTCATTAACTTAATTAGAATTGAACTATAAGAATACGTTGCCTTTAATTCAATCACCTTAAAATAAGCAAGTTCAAAGCAATGGAAAAATAAGGTTGACTGTAGAGGCAACACCAAAAGGAAAAAAAAAAAACTAGATGTATAAAGAAGGGTGTCATTCTATTTAGCAAGCCAAGGATAAGTATACTTCTTATCCTCAGCATCACAGTGAATGTGGAAAAGTCAGTGATCTTGTTTGTATTTTTTTTTCATATTTTAACACTTTCAGATAAAATCAGAATTTATGTTTAGGATTTTACATAGTGTCATATTCAATTAAAATAAAACTGGCAAAGTCAGAATGAGGATAGCCATTGCGAGTCAAAGAAGGGATCTGGCTGGCATTGAAGTCTGCTATGCTGTGTGTGTGATTCCACAATCCGTTTAAATAAAAAGAACATGCAGGATGGAACATTGTTTTAGATGCGGAGAAAAGGGTACAGCCCCGCTTCCTGAGAAAAGAGAATCATGGGTCGCCTTTGTAAGGAAAAAGATTCATAGCTATGCAAACTGGTGAAACATGTGGCACAATAAAAGTGAGGAAAGCACTGCTGGAATAGAGTCATGAATTTAAAATAAAAGGGAGAAGAGACGGGAAAAGGCAATAACACCTGCCATTATGAAGGCAGGGGTGTCTCCAGGGGATGAAGAATAGTGGATGCCTTGAATGAAGGCTTCAGACCGTGGACGGCAAGTCATGCTAATAGATCTGAGAGCATGGAACCATGAGGAGGTGCAGGGCGAGTGGGGTTTAGGTAAGAAAACAGAGAGGTAAAAAAAAAAAAAAAAACACACTTGAAAGAAAAGAAAATCAGGAAACAGTAACTCAGAAAACATAGGTTTATCTGAAATTTATAGAAGACAAGGGGAAGATGGATGGGGAAAAGTTGAGAAGTTATTGGAGGAGATGATAAAGAGAAAGAAAATAACCCAGGATAGCCAGAAAATAAGTCTGAGAAAAAAATAAGTAAATAAATGAGAAAGAGAGAGTGACACAGAACCCAAGATTAGGGGAAGAGTTGGAATGGGTAGAATCAAAGTGGAGGAAAGGAGACCCATTTTAAAAAATGCTTAGAAGGGTACATACATTTGGGAAGACAGAACTTAAGATAGCAGAATGCTAATGGTGTGCAGAGGAGGGTTTGTGGGCTCAAAGTGAGGACTCCAATTAAAGGAGGAAGAAGCACATGATTAAATAGCCAAAAACAGCCTTTAAAAAGTGTCCCATGTGGATGATTTTTTTTTTTTTTAAGAAAAGGACATTGACTGCTGATAGCCATAAAGACCTCTGAGTTCTGCCTGAGGGTTGCTGTTTAAAAGGAATTCGTGGAGATGAATGTTGTCTGCCAGCACAATGGAAAAACAAAGGATTGACGATGATATTTTTAAAAAGTTAGAGGGTTCTCATGATAAGATTTGTGTTCAGGAATCTTCCATCAAAGGCTGGCAAGGTGCCAGAAGGACAGATACCTCTGACTGGGGTACTTAAGAGAAGTCACAGAACTTGAAGCAGAAAGGAGCTGGCAAGGATGCTTTTCACAGATGGGACTAGAATCACGCTTTACGATAAGGCAGAAAAACCGTGCGCCTCATATGAAATGTGGGGAACTGGTATTCTTTCCTCACTGCCTTCAGCCAGCACATAATAAAAAGGAGATGTGATATTGGAGGTGAGGTTTAAATTAGCTCACTTCACTCAGACCCCATAAGTTTTGTTGTTACATCGATTCAAGCATGTGAAAATCAGAGCAGGAAGAGACAGTGCCCTGAAACATGAAGGTACAAATTCCATCCGAAGCCTTTCTATACGGCCAGGAACCCTCCCTCCTATGGTGACGAAATGAAAACGCTTAGGCTATAGACAAGACAAAGCCCAGAGCGACTACTGTTCAGATGTCTGAACTTGGATAAGTTATTCAATCTCTGAGTTTCTTAATCTATAAAGAATTTGTGAAAACACTTTTCAATGCCATTTCTCTTGCAAAGATTTAGAAATCATACACACAGTATAAACTTTCTGCTAAAAGTGTTTTTTTTTTAATTTATAAATTTTGTTCTCAATATTTAGCTTTATCATCTAAGTTCTAAAATCTATCGAGTGATATCACATCTAAGGTGTCTCCCATGTGGGTAGGGGTGTGGGGGTGTGGTGTGGTGGTGTGTATGTGTGTGTTTTGGGAAATTAGGCGAAAAAAAGGACCATTTCCCTAATATGAATAAACATAACCATTAACCATTGCTAAAACACTGAGATTGAAAGCCCTATTGGGTATAGTTCTGTCTGGAAACTTCTGGCTTTTTCCTCAAGAAAATCTAACGATTATACTGATCATGAAAAAGGCAAACTACCATTTCCTTTGGGAATTAAATTTGTTTAGCTTTCTGAAGCTGCTAATCCAGTGCCAATAGGTGTCTAAATGTGGACTGAGTTCTTTTCTGAGAACAAAAGAAAATTTTGGCAGCTGGAACTGCAAACCCAAAGCTCAGCTCCCATACATGGTGAAGAGTTCGTAACAAGGCCAACCACTCCACTCACAGGCTTGGCTCCCAGAGACCCTGGTGCAGTGTCAGAATGAACCCGTCTTCACTGATTCTGAGGTCTTCCAATTGTCATATGCTTTGGCTAGATAAAATTTAATTCTCTAAATGAAAGCCTGCTGTGTGTGTTCATATTTTTTTATAGCATCATAGCAACAGTAGATCAGAGTTCTATGAGAGCAAAACAGACTCTCCTTTTGCTCACTGTTTTATTCCCAACACATAACAGCATACTGTTTCAATCTCTAACAAAGAGTGAATGATCAATAAATATTGATAAGTATTGACTGACTGAGTAAATAACACAGAGAAACATGACCTCTTCTGCCCTATAATGAATGACTAGAAAGAGATATTGCTTATTTAGCACTAGTTGCATTGAAGAACCCATGTACGATCTGAGATATGCAGTATGCATGCATTCTTTTATACTCTAATAATTTAGCACAAATAAAATCCAGAGACTATCAGTTCAGTTCAGTTCAGTCGCTCAGTCGTGTCCAATTCTTTGTGACCCCATGAACCACAGGACACCAGGCCTCCCTGTCCATCACTAACTCCCAGAGTCCACCCAAACCTATGCCCATTGAGTCAGTGATGCATCCAACCATCTCATCCTCTGTTGTCCCCTTCTCCTCCTGCCCTCAATCTTTCCCAGCATCAGGGTCTTCTCAAATTAGTCAGCTCTTCGCATGAGGTGGCCAAAGTATTGGAGTTGGAGCTTCAACATCAGTCCTTCCAATGAATACCCAGGACTGGTCTCCTTTAGGATGGACTGGTTGGATCTCCTTGCAGTTCAAGGAAGACCATCAGGCTAGTCTTAAAACTGTAATTCTCAAACTTTATATGTATAATAATCACAGGAAAAAAAAAACTAGTTTAAAAGGCACAATTCTCAAGAGATTCATCTAGTAGCTCTGAGGGAAAACCCAGAAATCTACACTTATAAAAGAAACGTTTTCAGGAAGCAGAATTGACTTCTTACCATGCTACATAAATGACACCCAGATTAATTATCAAAATAGTTATCGAAGGGACTTCCCTGGTGGTGTTTAAGACTCCATGTTTCCAATGTAAGGAGCATGGGTTCAATCCCTGGTAGGGGAACGAAGAACCCACATGCCTCGAGGTGGTTAGCTATTAAGATTCATTGATATAGAGAGAGCAGGATAGCAATTTTCTTTTGTATCTTGTTCCATCCAAACAAATAACACATATTTCTTTGTTTTTTATAGATTAGTTATTGGAGTTTTTGGCTGGCAAAATTTTTGTTTTGATGTTTTTCAGCTGGAGTGGGTTTTCATTGTCAGCATGTGCGCAAGTAAATTATTAAGCCATCTTTAGAAAGTACTCTTCATCACAGGCTAGAGACTCTTCAGGGAATGTGCAGTGTCTGCATATAAAACTTAATTTAGTAGCTCCTAGTCTTACGTCTTGAACTAAAGGGTTTTGTGGTAGTTGTGATAATATTTAATAGCTCATGAAATCATCTTTCCATCTTTTGCCTCTCCTCATGGACTAAATGAACACACAACAGGTACTATTCCTGCTATGATACTCTGCCAGGCATAGCACCCTTGGTTACACAAACTCAAAATGCAGTGATATTTTGAAATACCTGGGACTGTTGTTCATGCAGCAGGATGGCCGTCACTAAGGCCTTGTGCAGTCACTACCTGTGCAGCTGCTTGTCTGTGTCGGCCAGGCGCTCTTCACAGGCCCTGCGCCCTTGCATGTATGTTCCTGGACAACACAGCACCTCCCAGATGGCAGCGGGTAACTTGTCCAAGGCGAGCACTGTTACAGAGAGGTGCTGTGTTTGAGCGCCTTTCGTTTCCTTTCCTTTCCCTCAGCATAGTAAAGGTAAGATGAATGGGGACAAGAAAGAATGAAAGAGAGTGGACAGCCCAAAATAGAAAGGTGAAAAATAAAAGCCAAGAAAGTCTTCAATGAAGGCTTCAATGGCTTCAGTGAAGTAAGCAACTCTAAGACACTTCAGACGGGACCGGTGGTCAGCTGCTGCCCTCTGCACAGTCTGCTAGTCCTTCAAACTAGCAGAACGTGTCCTTCAAACCACATTAGGGGGCAAAATCTGTTACTGAATAGTGAAGATTCTAAGGCATCCAAAGAAGTGAGGTTATTATTTATATGCTCTCTTTAAGAAAACAAGATCATACACTTTGTCATTAAGAACATTTTTAAAACAATGATTAAAATCAGGGTATTGTATCATTTAACTTTGTCCATGAAGTGTGGCCAGTTCAGTTCAGTTCAGTCGCTCAGTCGTGTCCGACTCTTTGCGACCCCATAAATCACAGCACACCAGGGCTCGCTGTCCATCACCAACTCCCGTAGTTCACTCAGACTCATGTCCATAGAGTCAGTGATGCCATCCAGCCATCTCATCCTCTGTCGTCCCCTTCTCCTCTTGCCCCCAATCCCTCCCAGCATCAGAGTCTTTTCCAATGAGTCAACTCTTCGCATGAGGTGGCCAAAGGACTGGAGTTTCAGCTTTAGCATCATTCCTTCCAAAGAAATCCCAGGGCTGATCTCCTTCAGAATGGACTGGTTGGATCTCCTTGCAGTCCAAGGGACTCTCACGAGTCTTCTCCAACACCACAGTTCAAAAGCATCAATTTTTCAGCGCTCAGCCTTCTTCACAGTCCAACTCTCACATCCATACATGACCACAGGAAAAACTATAGCCTTGACTAGATGGACCTTTGTTGGCAAAGTAATGTCTCTGCTTTTGAATATGCTATCTAGGTTGGTCATAACTTTCCTACCAAGGAGTAAGCGTCTTTTAATTTCATGGCTGCAGTCACCATCTGCAGTGATTTTGGAGCCCCAAAAAACAAAGTCTGACACTGTTTCCACTGTTTCCCCATCTATTTCCCATGAAGTGATGGAACTGGATGCCATGATCTTCATTTTCTGAATGTTGGGCTTTAAGCCAACGTTTTCACTCTCCACTTCCACTTTCATCAAGAGGCTTTTGAGTTCCTCTTCACTGCCATAAGGGTGGTTTCATCTGTATATCTGAGGTTATTGATATTTCTCCCGGCAATCTTGATTCCAGCTTGTGCTTCTTCCAGCCCAGCGTTTCTCATGATGTACTCTGCATATAAGTTAAATAAGCAGGGTGCCAGTATACAGCCTTGACGAACTCCTTTTCCTATTTGGAACCAGTCTGTTGTTCCATGTCTAGTTCTAACTGTTGCCTACTGACCTGCATACAGATTTCTCAAGAGGCAGGTAAGGTGGTCTGGTATTCCCATCTGTTTCAGAATTTTCCACAGTTTATTGTGATCCACCCAGTCAAAGGCTTTGGCATAGTCAATAAAGCAGAAATAGATGTTTTTCTGGAACTCTCTTGCTTTTCCCATGATCCAGCAGATGTTGGCAATTTGATCTCTGGTTCCTCTGCCTTTTCTAAAACCAGCTTGAACATCAGGAAGTTCATGGTTCACAACTTTCCCTAACTTTAAAATATAACAATTGCAAATATCATCTGACACGTTGAAAAATTAGACACTGTATAAGTTACATAAGAAAGCTACTTTATGAAGAGGGAGCAATAAATGTCTTGTGCAGCATATCCCCTTCATCTCTGTGGATATAAAGACCAAATTATAGAAAGGTTCTTACTAGAATCCTGACAGTATTGGACTCTGTAATTCAGGATCTCCATAGCATAACACTAGCTAGAGACTGTGTAGAGGGCAGTATCTGCCCCAGACTCTCAGTTATGAAACATGGTCTCCACACTGAATTCAGCTCCAATGGTAACGCATAATCTCTATAGTAATTATTTTGCATTTCATGGACCACTAAGCTGAGTATCAAATTCTGAATTCTAATGTATTCATTTTCATGCTTTCATTTCCTTGAGACAAACCATGATCACTTTCTTCTCTTCATTTCTGAAATGAGACTGAGACATGTAATGTTTATAACAGGGGGTTGGAAATGTGAACTAAAGACAAAATTAAAATTGACTTTCAGTTTAATTCGGAGAAGAAGAGTGGTCATTGTAAATGTGGTCAGTCTTAGAACCAAATTGTTTGAAGTAATTTTTGTCATCCTTTTCATTATATACTTTTCCTCTTTTTATTGATGCCACACCCTTCCTCAGTAGGCTTACTGCTAGAGGCTGGATAAGTTTATAAAACTTTTCCAGAAAGTAAATATGCTTTCCCATGAACACAGCATCTCAAAAGATAGCGTTTCATGGGAGAATGTTGAGGTAGACCTAGGGGATGAAGGGCAAGCTTAGACATCTCCTTGCCTACTGCACAACTTTGTAGTAATAGCAAGTGAAGAAAACACTTGCCTAGCTTCTGTTCTGTGTTCAATAATATTCTGCACATTTTCACTTCCTCCTAGCAATACTTCAGAGTGAATATTTATGATCTGTTATTTGTAGACATACAGAGGTTTTGAGGGATGATGCTCCCAGTCCTAGAGCAGTGTTGGGATGTAACTCAGAATCTGTTTGATTCTAAAATGTTCTTTTCATGATGATCTGATCAGGAAAGCATCTGTAATCTTCTCGATCCTTCTGCCAGCAGACCTAGTCATGTCCATAGATTCCAATGTTGGGGCCATTTTTTTTTTCCTTCTTCTCATAGTCACTGCAGCATACAAACAGTTACCTTTTTTTCATTTTTTAAAATTTATTATTGGTATGGGCTAAGTTGTGTCCTCTAAAAATTCATACGTTGGACTCCTAACTTCCAATATTTCAAAATTTGATGGTTTGGGGAGACAATCAAGTTAAAACAGGATCATTACCATGGGCCTTAATTCAAGGTTCCTGCTCTCCTTATAATAAAGAACTTTGAACACAGATTCAGTACAGGACAACCAGAAGAATTCTGACCAGGTGAAGACACGGGAAGAAGATGGCCACCTACAAGCCAAGGAAAGAGGTCTCAGAAGAAACCAAACCTGCCTCCACCTTGATCTAGGTACTCCATCCTCCAGAATTCTCCAACAATACATTTTTGTGTCTAAACCATTCTGTCTGCAGAACTTCGTTACTGTAGTCCTGGCTGACTGGTACAGTCATCATCTCTCAAATCCGTATCCCTGCCATGGTCACTAACACTTCTTATTCGTTTGACCTCATTTCAGTGACTACATAGCACCGAGAACCAAGCACTCTTCCTGCACTACTCATTATGATTGAGCGATGTTCTGAACACAGTCCAGTTCCAGTTCCAGCTCAACTCTGCTGGCTTAGTGACCTCAGAGATGGCCCCCGTTTCTCTTTTCATGCCTAAACCAGTGCCCTTGTCCAGTGATTCTTTTTACATCACTGATGTATCTTAAAACACTTATTTCCAATGTTTGTGACAACTTGCAGCCCATGTGTGCATGCTCAGTCGCTCAGTTGTGCCCCACTCTTTGCAACCCCATGGACTATAGCCCACCAGGCTCCTCTCTCCATGGGATTCTCCAGGCAAGAATACTGGAGTGGGTTGCCATTTCCTCATCCAGGGGATCTTCCCAACCCAGGGATCAAACCTATATCGCCTGTGTCTCCTGCATTGCAGGCAGATTCTTTTCCCACTGAGCCACATGGGAAACCCAAAATTAAATGATCGGAAACTTAAAAAAAACATTCATTTTCTCATCTCTCTGCCTTTGGCTTTGTGGGGCTCCCTTTTATTGTCACCTATCAGAATTCTGTTCAGAACCCAGCTATTGGTCTCCTCTTCCGTGAACTCAATTTTCCCGACCAGATGTTTTCTCTCCCTCCATTGAACTTCCTGCATCCTTTGGGTCGCACATACACACTTGCATTTTAATGTTCACATATGTCTTATGGCAAAACAAGGTTACCAGTTCTTTTATGTTATAAGATATATGTTATGTATACTGGTGTTCTTTACTTTCTAATGCTTTGATGGTTATATTAGTTTGCTAGGGCTGCCGTAACAAAATGCCCCAGACTGGGTACTTAACAGAAAGTTATTCCCTCACGGTCCTGGAGGTTCAGGATCAAGGTGTTGGCTAGTTTGCCTTTTCCTGAGGCCCCTCTGTGGCTTGCAGAGGCCATCTTTCCACTGTGTCCTAATTTCGCCTTGCCTCTGTGCACAGAAATGCATCTCTTCCTCTCCTTATAAGGACATGTTATATTGGATTAGGTCCCCTGCCTTAAGACCTCATTTAACCTTAATTCCCACTTCCCTGGTGGTCCAGTGGTCACGACTCTGTGCTCCCAGTGTAGGGAGCCCAGGTTTGATCCCTGGTCAGGGAGCTAGATCCCACAGGCCACAACTGTTTGGCTTCTCTGGTGGCTCAGACAGTAAAGAATCTGCCCACAATGTGGGAGACCCAGGTTTGATCCCTGGGTCAAGAAGATCCCCTGGAGAAGGAACTGGCAACCACTCCAGAATTCTTGCCTGGGGAATCCCATGGACAGAGGAGCCTGGCGGGCTACAGTGTATGGGGTTGCAGAGTTGAACATGACCGAGCAACCTAACACGCATTCCACTTTAAAGGGCCTGTTTATAAATATACTCACACTGGGAGTGAGGGCTTTAGCATATGCACTGTGCAGGGGGGACAGAATTCAATCCATAACAGTCACAAAACGTATCTGAGAATATCTGTTCATTTTAATGCTGATCAGTTGTAGGGTACGGTGTGCTGGTACCTGTTTAGCAACCAGCTCTGGGAGTCGCTCTGACTTGTAGTCTTTTCTTATTGCAAGCACACCCACCATGCTGGAATTTAGACTGTCAATATGCTAGCTAGCCCGCAGTTTTTGCAGACAACCCAGTGATTGATTTTGAATGGGTACTAGTATCTTTCAGGTCTGTTGGTTAAAAAACAGGGGGCTGGAGGGGAAGTGGTATGAAGTTTTTTTTGTCTTGTTTTGTTTTTCACTTCTTTGTTCGTCCACAACATGGAGCCTCAAACTCAGAAATCAAACTGTGTTGGGGGAAAAAAGTTCTATTACTTACAAACATAAGTCTGAAGACAACAGTTCAGACTTACTACAGGAGCTGTTTTTCAGATGATGCTTATCTTTGCTTGAGTGCCCAGTAAGTTGATAACTGAATAAAGAAAAACCTCACAAGGTGACATTTGAATGGACAGCACATTAAATTAAGTCATTAAAAATTGAATCCCCAGTAGGCAGCTTAATCATTATAATTAAACCAAGTAGTTTAAGTAAAGTCTAGCCCAATCAGTATTGCTGCTTTCAAATGCTTTATGTGTTTTGATAAGTTGTTCATTAGGAAAAATTTCTATTTAGCACAAGTAAAAGGAATGTACCTCTCAAAGAAGAACATTCTATTATTTTCTAAACACTTCCCTCTCTAATATGCAATATATATTCAGACATTACTGAGAAAAATAATGCGATACTGTACATAATGTTTTGTGTAGTTATTGATCCAGAAATACACTCCATAATAGTTTGGTGTGGCTTGAATGCCTTGACCAATGTGAGAGCAATAGAAAGGTTATCAATTACTGCAGACACTGCTGAAAACATGCATATGGACATGATGCTTTGTGCAGGCATCACTGACCCAGAGAGTCCTGTTGTAATAATTTGGTGTCTCCTGAATGGTTTAATCAATACAATCCAGAGTGGAAAGGTTATCAATTACTGCAGGCATCATTGAGGAGACTTCTGTTTACAGTGGTTCTAATATAAACATTGTATGTATTGGTCAGCCACTCTCACCTGCAGTACCCGCTCCAGCAGTGATGTACCAGACTCCAGCCGCCTGTCTTCAGCCAGCTGGACTTCACAGCTCTCTAGATGCTTTTACTCACAAGAATACGATGGTTTCTGCCAAATACTGACCCTGCCATAGGACTTCTTTGGTTACAAAGAATAGTTATTTTTAGCTCTTCAAATGTAAGTATAAAGGTTACGATCTGTTCATTGAAGTCCTTCATTTACAGCATTACAGCATTTTTTAATGTTTGAAAACACTTCATAAGTAAGTGCTGGCATTATATTAAATGATTGGGGATTGTAAATATATTTTTAATTATAAATGTGTTATAAACATACATTAAATGTGTATCTATATCATAATTCACAGGTGGGTTTTGAAGCAGTGTTTACTTTCTAAAAAGGAGTTCAAATGACTTCACATTAGTAAGCATATATAGCGTGTAACTGTCAAGATGTTTTTCTCAAAATTTTCAGTCTGATTGAATAACTTGAAAATATGATGTATAGAGTTAGAGTTATTCTAGATGGGATTCAGTCAATATACTTGGTTTTGTGGGTCATCTGACTTTAGCCTTTCCCTGGTACCTGGCATGACTCAGAGAATTATTATTGTTCAGTCCCTAAGTCATGGTCATGTCTGACTCTTTGCAGCCCCGTGGACTGTAGCATGGCAGGCTTCCCTCTCCTTCACTATCTCTCGGAGTTTGGTCAAATTCATGTCCATTGAGTCAGTGATGTCATCCAGCCATCTCGTCCTCTGCTGCCCTCTTCTCTCACTTTATTATTATTGCGTGAAGTCTCTATTGTCTAACTTTAATCGTCACTTTGTGCACGTGAGCACATACACACACATACACACTCTGCCTCTGTGTTCTTCAAAGCTGGAAAGGAAAGTGCAGTATATATCTTGGACAATGAAGGTAATCTGTTATATTTCCAGGTTTCTATTGATGTATTTGCTTATCAGTTCAGTTCAGTCGCTCAGTCGTGTCTGACTCTTTGTGACCCCATGAACCGCAGCACGCCAGGCCTCCCTGTCCATCACCAACTCCCAGAGTTTATCCAAATCCATGTCCATTGAGTCAGTGATGCTATCCAGCCATCTCATCCTCTGTCATCCCCTTCTCTTCCTACCCTCAGTCTTTCCCAGCATCAGGATCTTTTCAAATGAGTTAGCTCTTTGCATCAGATGGCCAAAATATTGGAGTTTCAGCTTCAACATCAGTCCTTCCAATGAACACCCGGGACTGATTTCCTTTAGGATGGACTGGTTCAATCTCCTTGCAGTCCAAGGGACTCTCAAGAGTCTTCTCCAACACCACAGTTCAAAAGCATCATTTCCTCGGTGCTCAGCTTTCTTCAGAGTCCAACTCTCACATCCATATATGACCCCTGGAAAAATCATAGCCTTGACTAGATGGACCTTTGTTGGCAAAGTAATGTCTCTGCTTTTTAATATGCTGTCTAAGTTGGTCATAACTTTCCTTCCAAGGAGTAAGCGTCTTTTAATTTAATATATAGACATACAAAGACTTTAAATACTTCATGGAAACACTCTAGCTGTCTTCTAAAACTGTTGGGATCAAGGGACCATGCTTTTGGCGTTTATGGTTGAAAGAATGAGTATTTTATGGTATACTTTTTTTTTTAATAAAAAGAAGTCATTAGCCTAATTGCCATTTTAATTCACTATTTTCTCCCTCCCCCTGTTCCATCTTTCTGTCCTTTCTCTCTCCTATTCTACCTCCCACCATTTTTTATTCAGCTTGCTAGAATCTATTGTCTCTAACTCTCTTACACTATACTTCTGATATAACTTTAGCTTTTTATTGTCCTCATGACATTCATGTTCCTCAACTAGGAAAACATTTTATGAATTAAGTCTTTGATACTTGATTCATCACTCTTTGAAACTTGGGTGTCATTGAATATGATATAGAAGATTCAGTAAGTTTTATAGCAAGTAATAAATGTTTTGCTCAGTTCCTTCAGTATGATCCTCTTTAATATTAACAGAGTAAAAGGAGGCACAATCAATTGTAATAACTTATAAAGAATAAGACTTATGCCATAACTATATAAACTAAGCAGTAATAGATATGCTGAACTATTTTGTGATGTAGGGGACTGTCTGGACTATAAAATCTGGCTTTACAGCTTTATAGTAAGTGACCTCAGTAGCATAATTTCAGTTCTCTCATTGATAATACGAGTGGAATGGAAGCAGTAATAGGGTGGTGGATTTTCTAATAACCCTTCTACCTAAAATGATGAGTCTGAGCAAATCGTACCTTGTGGTAAATCAAAAGAGCTGACTCATTAAGAAAGATCCTGTTGCTGGGAAATATTGAAAGCAAAAGGAGAAGGGCGTGGCAGGAGACGAGAAGGTTAGATAGCATCACTGACTCAGTGGACATGAATTTGAGCAAATTCCAGGTGATAGCAGAGGACAGGGAAGCCTGGCACGCTGCATTCCATAGGGTTGCAAAGAGTCAGACACGACTTAGCAACTGAACAACAACAAAATCATAATAAATGTTGGCTTTTGTTATGATTATCATTAAGGTTGTATTATCTTAGAGCAAAAAAATTGTGCATTTTTCATTTTCTTCTTTTATTTGAGGTAGCAAGCCTTTGTAACAGAACTATTTAGATCTTGATTCACAGATTTTATTTTTGTCTAACTTATAATGGAAATAAAATCTGCTTTTCTAGCTCTTGTTGAATTTGTAAATGTAATTAGGTGAGATACGTTTTATGAAGAGCTAACACATTCAACAAAATCAAACATTAATTGAATAAATAAATAAGATAATATAGGCAGTTCATTCCAGTTTGTAAATGTCTGACTTCTTAAAGACCGAATCCACATTTTAAAATACCACTCAAAATCCGAAATGTAGAAGCAAACACTTTCAAAGTGGCCGGGCACTGATTTCTAGGGTGATCTATAGTGTAAAGATATTGGTTTTGTTTAATATGAGTCTGGTCATATTTCCAGGTGAGATTACATATTTTCTCTGTAAGAGGAAAATTACATTGAGTTTCTGCTGCTATGTGTACTCAAGATCTTTTGTCGTTGGAAAATGTTCTCCTTTATTCCTTGTAAGATCCAGTTCATTATATAAATGCTCAGCAGTAGTTCCCTCAGAAATATTCTTTATAAAAATATAAAAAATACATTTTGGGATTTATATTAATAAAGTGTCTTTGAATGTAATTTTAGAATTCCTAATGTTAAGACATCTGTTTATCACTAAGAGGTAGAATTTATTCACTTTGAGAATCCTTTGTTAGAAGACCCATATAGTAAGCATTCAGTATATGCATGATCAACATTTATGTATTGTTCTTGTTTTCTTTTTCATTGACTATGCTCAGCAAATCCATACAATGATGCCTTTAATCATATCTCTATATTCTCTGTTCATATCAGAAGCCGGTTTTCACTGTTCTCTTTTATCTCTAAACATAGATCCTATTATTTTTCTTTCTTTACCAGTCTTTTCTTACAAAATCAGCACTTTTGTCACATATACTTCCATTATATTGTAGAGAGAGAGAGAAAAAAAAAAACCTGTAGCCAGGATAAGGTAAATTGGTAGCATTAACAAAACATTCCTCAGGGTGCTGTGTGAGGGTCCACATTATTGGTGCAGTGACAGTGAGTTCTCATCTTGTTCTACACCCCACAGAGCTCCCACTGACATCTGAGAACATTTAGCTCTCACACATGCTCTGTACTCTGCTTCATTCTTCCTTTGGATATAGGTCAACACCATCCCAAAGCTCTTATGGCAACTGTTTTGATGTTATGTGATTTCTGCAATATTATTTTGTGGAATCTTTGTATATGTAGGCATGTACTGAGAAATATTTTCTCCTCCTTTTACCATCATGACTGTAAAGGGTTCAACTAAGGGAGAAAGCATCTGGCTTTGGCCCCATATAGGTGTGATGAAGATTAGCATCTTTTCAGGATGATTTACTAGATAGGGTTTATTTTACATATGAGCTCTGTTGATCTGTCCTAGGTGTTAAATGTGAATTATTGAATCTATAATATCCAGCATAAGACCAAAATATCATAGAGTTTCTTAATAAATGTTAATTAAGTTTGAACTACACCATAATGATGAGAGATGCATGAAAAGGAACAATCCTGGCAAACCATAGTCTTCACCCTCTGTCTCAGTTTCAGATGATGTATTTAGTGGGAAGCCATTATTATGAGGAAAATGGGTAGAGAAGGAGGAATCCTTGTAATGAAATGCTTCTGTTTAAACTAGAGTGTTTGAAAATGCACATACAATGATGGATATCTTAATATTATGATGACTGTTAGGATATTCTAAAATGATTCATCCATTACATGCTGGAGAAACTCATATATAATATAAGTCCTCGCAAAGAGATAGGAAACAAAGAATTCAGTTCTTCATTAAATAAAAGATTACAATCATGGCCAAAATGAAATTTCAGATTAAATAAGTACTTAAAATTCTTAAAAAAAAAAAAAAAAAAACAATTTTGGTGTCAGAATGTCTAGGTTTAAATCCTAACTCTTACATATCCATGTTATTTCCTCACAAGCAAATCACTGAAATATGTCTCGATGTCTTCATCAGTGAAATAGGAATCATGAAAACACCTGCTTGAGAAAGTTTTGCTAGAGCTAAATATATTTGCTTGGCCAAAACATTCATCTGGGTTTATTCTGTACCTTGAATGAGCTTTTTTTCCCAATCCAGGATAAGATTTGAACTTAAGAAAGTGACACACAAGTGGCCCAACACATATCCACTTGGAATGTTGAGGAGGAGACAGGTAAATTCCACAATAAACACTTGCCCAAATCTTTGGACTAAATCACATAGGTGGTAAAGTTTTACATGTTCTAACTGGTAGTTTTTTGTGTGTCTCACAACTAGCAAAACAAAAATCCAATAAAAATTTATCTGGATTTCTTCAGCAGAGTTTTAGTCAACACAAATGCTTTTTCATTACTTGTCTGTGCCCTGAGTGTCCCTATCTTGTTGGAGGTCTTGCCATTTGAGTCAATCATATTTTCAGTCTTAAAATTACCTTTAAAAAAAAATTTCCCATCCATTCTTAGTTGATCATAGGAAATCTGATCCTCCTGATTTTATGAACTTGCCTCCATAGGAAGAATGCAGATAAATATTTTGTTATTTCCAGTTGCATTAAATGTGCTGTCGCAAAACGTGACTAGATAGGAGGCTGACATTTTTCAATGCACTGGAATGCTATGATGTTTAACTAGCAAAGTTCATCAGGCTGACACAGGATTGGATAGACCTGGTTGTTTGAACAGCTGATAGATGACTGTGATAAACTTTGCTTCAGTGATTATACCTCTATATCTAATGCACTGGGGAGAGATGCTGTCCATCAAGGCATTCTGGAGCACATGTCAGAATGACCCCTGTGATTGCTTCTTTAACCCTTTTCAGATACAACATTTGATGTGCATATTATAGCACGCCACACATCCTTGTCAAAAATAGCACTGATCTTTAATTTTTTATAGAGTGATAAATATTTTAAAAAGCTAGTGTTCTTTCTTCCTTCTCTCATTCTCCAGAGCATTTGTTTCTCATGTTTTGCAATATTTGTATATAAAGGTATAAAAGACTGTACAGTGGTTGGAATCTGCTTATACTTTTGCATAATAATAAAGATATTTGCATGGGCCTTTTTCTAATAACCATAGCTGTAGAAACTCACATTGAATAACTCTCCTGGAACAGGGTGAAGGGCAAAACTATGTCGGGGAGCCTCTAGAGTTCCTTCTATTGATCAATTACTGTTCATATGCTAAAAAGTGGAAAGGGCAGAAGGAGAAGATTTCGCTCATCTGAATTTTATGTATAATTGTGAATTTTCTCTTCTTTGTCGTTGTCTTTATTGCTTGGAACACAAAAGGAAAAGTATTCTAATGGTGCAAGCAAGAAATCCTCTTTCCTAGTAACAAGGAAACCTACATTACCATTTGTAAAATAGATAGCCAAAGGGAATTTGCTCTATGGCTCAGGAAACTCAAACAGGGGCTCTCAATCGACCTAGAGAGGTGGGTAGGGGAGGGAGATGGGTGTTTCAAAAGGGAGGAATTAAAAAAAAAAAAAAAAAGAAGAAGAAATCCTCTTTCCTAAGTTTTCCATCTTCCTCTCCAACATGGAAAGCAGAAGTCAGAAAGAAAAAAGTGTGGGACACAGACATATTGTATTACCTTTGAATTACTGGATGTGGTAGGAAGTATCTACTTCCCATTATCTACTTCAAAATAGGTCCTCTTCTCAGAAAATTGTTATTGTGAATTTAATATGTATAAGACTCCAGTGGTTGTAGAAGCTGTAAGCTTTGTGGAAAATAGAAGGCATGTTTCTGTATTCCAATGGATTTATAATAATATAATGATAATTATTATTAGAACACATAAGTGTTCTCTTACTTTTATTAGAATATTATTATTCTTAGAACACATGTGGAGAAGGCAATGGCAACCCACTCCAGTACTCTTGCCTGGAAAATCCCATGGACGGAGGAGCCTGGTAGGCTGCAGTCCATGGGGTCACTGGGAGTTGGACACGACTGAGCAACTTCACTTTCACTTTTCACTTTCATGCATTGGAGAAGGAAATGGCAACCCACTCCAGTGTTCTTGCCTGGAGAATCCCAGGGTTGGGGGAGCCTGGTGGGCTGCCGTCTATGGGGTCGCACAGAGTCGGACACAACTGAAGCGACTTAGCAGTAGCAGTAGAACACATGAGTCTGTGGATAGTTCAAACGGAGTTTCCCACTCACGTTAGAGTTGATAAGAGAAAGAAGCAGTGTTTGAGACAGCCAATGTTGATATCCTAAAAACACAAAGCAAGGAAGTGTACATAACAAATTATACATGGTAAAATTTATTTCTTTTAATGGGAATACTCTAGGTATATAAAGCACAAAATGTATGCTAACCCAGTGTTTGAAGGATTTTTATCATTGACAATTAGGGCCATATATTCTTTTTCACCGTAGTTATACCTGTATCCTTGTATATATCAGTGAATTCCATGAGGGAGATTATAGTTCTGTTGCAGGAAGAGGGACCCCTTCCAGGGCCTAAACTGGGCTCTTGTGTAACATTCAGAAATGAATTGTCCGAGGAGACACATGTGCTGATAAAGCAAGAGATTTTATTGGGAAAGGGCACCCAGTGGAGAGCAGTAGGTAAGGGAACCCAGGAGAACTGCTCTGCCACGTGGCTCGCATTCTCAGGTTTTATGGTGATAGGATTAGTTACTGGGTTGTCTTTGGCCAATCATTCTAATTCAGAGTCTTTCCTGGTGACACGCATCACTCAGCCAAGATGGATGCTATCGAGAGGGATTCTGGGAAGTGGATGGACACGTGGTGTCTCCTTTTGACCTTTCCCGAACTCTTCCGGTTGGTGGTGGCTTATAAGTTCCATATTCCTTACCAGGATCTCCTGTCATAAAACAACTCATGCAAATGGTTACTAAAGGACCTGACCAGGGTGGGCAGTTTCAGTCAGTGTGCTTCCCCTAACAGTTCCATTTAAAGTCTGAAAGGCTAATATGTCAAAAGCTGATGTGCTATCTGAAGTGTGGATGTTCATATTTACTTTGAGTCCAGTAAATGCAAGATGATACTGCCAATCATTGGACTCTGGTAGGCTTTCATGTCTGTTGACAATTCATTGTTCCTATTTCTCTAAACTGAGCACAGTCATGTGCCCCAAAATAAAAAGGACTGAAGGGATTGTGGGGGAAAATATTTGGGATTTGAGCCGCTGCACAAAGATCATTTACTAGAAAAGTGATATAGAGGAATGTGTAGAGAAGTAGGATGTATATTTAAGTTCATGCTTGGCTCAGCTTGAAGAGTGTGAGAAAAGAGGGAAATTACTAAAGATGACATCTTGGTTTTGGTATCAGTTAGTCTTCATAAATAAGATTAAACTTCTAAGAGGTAAGTCCAGGAATTTAAGAGCATATAATTTATATTAATATAATACTAAACTCCTGTCTTGTCACAATATACTTCTTACTTAGTTATTTACTATCTGAAAATATGTTGTGTTTCAATTCTGCCTTAGGCATTGCCTGTTGTACCTCATGCACCTGTAACTCGAATCTGAGTTGGTAAGGTTCTTAGATATCTCCCATCCTCTGAGGTCTCTCTGTCTTTTACTATTTGAATAAAAATGTCCAAGCACTGCACATAGAGTGGGGAGCCCAGTGCCTCCCATTTCCCATTCATCCTACCTTATCCAGCCCTGGACGCTGCCTCTGGTCCCTTGTCCAGAGGATCACTAACACAGGACACTTTGAATGTTATGTTACAGTGGGAAGATATTGCACCAAATCAAAATTCAGGGAACTACTTAAAATTCAGATGTTTGATGTCAGAGTTCTCTCATTTACACTATTCTTCCAACCATCCCTTCATCCCAGTGACAGATGATTCCTTCTTGACTCCAACCTTGAATCTACCTAACCTGCCTTTCCCACTTCCCAAGTCCATGGTGCTTCTCTCTAGAGCTCTGCTTGGAGACTCATGATGCTTCTGCTTCATTTTGCAGAACAATTTTTTTCTCTTAGCCATCCAGGCTATGCTCAGAAAGGCTTCTTTTGTAAACCAAATGGCTCATACAGAGTCACCCATTCATTTTCCTTAAAAAATAAACCAAAAATATATCTGTCCCTCCCCTCAGTTACCAAATAGCTTTCTTGTTTCTTTTTCCATGGGTCTTTCCTCCAGCTGAAAACCCAATACCTCCTCTGTGGCCAAGTCGTTCCTTTCTTATTTTCTTTTCCTGGCCCTGAGGCTCCCAACAAGCTTTCATCACCTCTTGCTTGCTACCCACATCTACTGACTAGAAGCAGAATAAGGCAGTGTCTCACTGCATTCAGAAGGCTAGTGAAATAGATACTTTTCATTTATTTTAAAGGACTGCTGACAATAGGAATATACTGACAGATAGGGGCTAACACATATAAGTTATAAGAGAAAATTGCTGCTGCTGCTGCTGCTAAGTTGCTTCGGTCGTGTCCAACTCTGTGAGACCCCATAGACGCCAGCCCACCAGGCTCCCCAGTCCCTGGAATTCTCCAGGCAAGAACTCTAGAGTGGGTTGCCATTTCTTTCTCCAATGCATGAGAGTGAAAAGTGAAAGTGAAGTCGCTCAGTCATGTCCGACTATTATTCTTCTGGTGGAAAAATTA
Organism: Bison bison bison; assembly: GCF_000754665.1. Taxonomy (NCBI): domain Eukaryota; kingdom Metazoa; phylum Chordata; class Mammalia; order Artiodactyla; family Bovidae; genus Bison; species Bison bison. Next base: position 953,499 of record NW_011494622.1, read on the forward strand.
AAAAAAAAATTCTCTGTCTCAAACAAAGCCAGTTTTATATATGTTGGGTTGGCCAAAAACTTTGTTAATATTTTCCATAAGATGTTATGGATCTTTTGGGCCAAACCCAATCTATAGACTTTTGGAATAGGCTGTCAATTTTATGAAACTTTTTAACAAATCAGGCTTTGGATTTTTGAGTCACTTATTTAATTTTTATTTTATTTTTTATTAATTCTGTTCACATCACAGTATTCCTTTCTACTTCCTTTAGACTTAGGATTCTTTTTGAGTCCCCTATTTTGGACACTTACTTTATTTAACACTCAGCTTTCTTTTTTTTTCAATTAATCATTTAACAGTGCAAATTTTTTCCACATACTCTCTTAATCTAGATGCTACTAGTTTTGATTCATTATGTCATGATTTCTAAATGTCTTTGTGATTATTCCCTAGACCCATGAGTCTATACTCAATTGTTTGTTTACTATGATTTTTTTAAATTATTGATTTATTTCTTAAATTAGTATTCAAGACTAATTTCTTAAATTAGTCTGTATGAAATTTATGTTTTGAAATTTGGGGATGCTTCTTATATGGCCCAAGACAAATGCTTCTTAATAAGGCCTAAAACTATCTTGTGGAAAGAACACTTTTTTTTTTTAAATTTTCTGCCCATTTTGGATGTTGCTTTCATAAAATGCAGTGAATTGAAAAATAAATGTCACTGGAAAAATAAAAACTTTAAAAATGATTACAGCCCAAACAATTAACATTAGGACCCAAAGGAAAAAGCTACATGCAGATAAAATAGCTTCAGTGAGTAACATTCGTTCAGTCGTGTCTGACTCTTTCCTACCCCATGGACTGTAGGCTGCCAGGCTCCTCTGTCCATGGAATTCTCCAGGCAAGAATCTTGGAGTGGGTTGCCATTTCCTTCTCCAGGGAAAATAGCTTCAGGCCATTGCCCAATTGTGATCTTTAAAATGTTATCTTCAATATAATTGTTCTCAATATCTATGTTCATAATATCAATATCTATGTGTTCTCAATATCTATGAGACCTAAAAACCATCTTGGATTCCAAACTTCTCTATGTAGAAGATTTTCAGGATGCTAATAAAATGATAACAGGAGAATTTCCATATGAGTAAAAGAGTCCTCAGTGAATTGAACACTTAGAAACAACATAGGCGTAGAGGCAATTATGGCAGTTAACACTTCCAGCGCCACTCAGGGCACCTTTACTGCCGGGTTTATGGTTCAACTTCCCAAACAGTTTGAAAAGAAATGTGTTTACTTAAGGTTTTATTGGATGCTTTCTTGTTCTGCTAAGTACTCTAGGGAAATGGTGACTACAGTGGACCTCCTCACCAATAACATTGATGTTTGCTGTGGCCACTGAAATACTGGGACGCGAAATGTTCCATGGTGATTCCTGCAAACTACATCATAAACGTCGCGTTCCAACAAAAACACGGGACCTAGCATTTAATGAACTACTGAATAATGAATTATTTTCTTCAGCTTTTACATGCCTTATTGAAAATTATTTAGAAAGTAAAAATATTACATTCTTGTGCTGTTGTTCGTTGGTCTTCCCAGGTGGTCCTAGTGGTAAAGAATCTACCTGCAATGCAGGAGACCTGGGTTCGATCCCTGGGTGGGGAGGATCCCCTGGAGAAGGAAAAGGCAACCCACTCCAGTGTTCTTGCCTGGAGGATTCCATGGCCAGAGGAGCCTGGAGGGCTGCAGTCCATGGGGTCTCAAAGAGTCGGACAAAATTAAAGTGACTTAGCATGCACACTCTTGCTCATCAGTGATATTATGGATGTATTTCCTTCTGCTGTCTTTACTAGAATCTATTTTTCCAGTCCTGGACACTAGCTGACAGTGCCATAGATGGCCCTCAGATTATTTACTTAAAACTATTGAAGCTTACTTGGGAAAAATGCATTGTTTTAACATAAATAGGAAATGCATATTTCTTTTTGTGTGTGTGTGCTGAATTCCATTTATTAGAAATGAGTCAATAGCACACATTCAAGGAGAGAGAATTACAGGAGTGTCTGAATTCCAGAGGTGGGGATTTAAATGTTGCTTAACAGGATAGAAATAAGCAATCCACATGGGACAAAATGTTACCATCTGATCAATACAAGAAATGGTGCTGAACCTCACTAGTTAAAGGAAATGCATATTTCTAAAATTATGCATTCACCGGAAAAACTGTAAATACAGTTGCAAAGCAAAGCGACGGAACTCATTTTCTTAGTTTTATAAAATAGCCACATTTTTGGTCTGTGAAGCTTAGAAAACACAGGTTACCCAGATTAAAATAGGTATTAATTTTTTTTAAAATTTTCCTTCTAATAATAAATATAATTGCTGTTAACTATTTTAAAAATTGATACTTTTGAACTATGGTGTTGGAGAAGACTCTTGAGAGTCCCTTGGACTGCAAGGAGATCCAACCAGTCTTTTCTGAAGGAGATCAGCCCTGGGTGTTCTTTGGAAGGAATGATGCTAAAGCTGAAACTCCAGTACTTTGGCCCCTCATGTGAAGAGTTGACTCATTGGAAAAGACTCTGATGCTGGGAGGGATTGGGGGCAGGAGGAGAAGGGGACGACAGAGGATGAGATGGCTGGATGGCATCACTGACTCGATGGATGTGAGTCTCAGTGAACTCTGGGAGATGGTGATGGACAGGGAGGCCTGGCATGCTGCGATTCATGGGGTCACAAAGAGTTGGACATGACTGAGCGACTGAACTGAACTGAACTGAACTGATTTGAAAAATTATTAATTTGAAAAATTAAAATGATCTATAATCAACCATTTTTAAAAAGGAGGATTAGAACTAATTATCTTATGGGCTTCCCTGATTGGCTCAGTGGTAAAGAATCTGCCTGCCAATGCAGGAGATTCAGGTTCAATTCCTGGGTCTGAAAGACACCCTGGAAAAGGAAATGGCAACCCACTCCAATATTCTTGCCTGGGAAATCCCATGAACAAGGGACCCTGGCAGGCTACAGTCCATGGGGTTGCAAAAGAGTCAGATATAAGTTAGCAACTTAACAACAGCAACAGTTATCTTATATATTTCCTTCCAGTCTTTTTTTCAATTATTTTAAGTGAATTAAGAGCTTATTGTGAAAAAAAGAAAGAGCTTATTGTGCATTTTATTTATAATGTATTTGTAAAAACAAATATGTGAACTGAATAAATAAATTTTTGAAACAATCCTCTGTTAATTTTAAAGAATTTTTATGTATTTAATAGTGTTAAAATTTAATCATCTTCTAATTCTTTGTAACTGTGCCATCTACTAACCATCTCTATTGATTTCTAAACAAATAAGCATGTTCATGACCACAAGTCACATTTTATTCTATAATTGTTCTTCCTTTTTCAGACCATTTCTTCCCCTATTCTCACTAGAGACTGAGGGCAAAGTTGCTCTTCTATTGACAGGATTCTGGTTTTGGACTCTGCAGTGATTCACTTGGGTCATGGAATTATTTCCCTTGAAAAGCGACAGGGGAGTGCTAAGATGGTAAAGTAATAATTACTTCCTTCGGCAGCAATAGTTTAGGGAAAAGCTCCAAGACATATGGGCTGAATATTTAGCAGACAGTGATAATGGTGAGGTCACAGATTCGACTCTGTGGGACGCCAGCGAAGCACTATTGCGGGGAAAATTGATTGAAATCTTTGCCCAAAAGAAAAGGGAAAGGCAACTACAAATACCAGAGTTAGGGACTCAAATGAGGAGCCTCCAAAAGGAGCAAATTAAGAAGGGTAAAGCTAAAACTAATTGATTTAGAAAATGCCAAGGGGAAACTTAATAGGATTCTAAATGAGAGAATGGAGTATCTAATAAAGCTCAATAAGAGCAAGTTTTCCTCCCATGGCAATAAAGCAGATACTATCTTGGCCTGCAAACTTAGAGGGGGAACGCAATTGAGACTAATTAGGGAAATTATGGGACAAAAAGGGGCCCCACTGTAAACCCCATGAAACAAGAACCAGCATTATTCTTTATTATTCTTTCACAGACACATATGGCATTAAAATGTGTGTGTTATTTTAAAGTTTCTAGGCCCAGTTGATTGCCATAAAATGTAATCGACTTCATTCAGTGTGCTGTTTCTATTTCTGTGTCTTCATGTGACTCTGTGAACATAATAGGGGGTTTGGGACACAGTGTGAAAAGTAATGTAATATTATGCAAGGACCACTAGACTAGTAATCAGAAGACCTTTTGTCTAGAAGTAGTAGTGTTAGTCGCTCAGTCGTGTCAGACTCTTTCATACCCCATGGATTGTAACATGCCAAGCTCCTCTGTCTATGGGATTTTCCAGGCAAGAATACTGAAGGGGTTGCTATTTCCTTCTCCAGGGGATCTTCCCGACCCAGAGATCAAACCCAGGTCCCCTGCATGGCACCCAGATTCTTCACTCTCTGAGCCCCCAGGGAAGCAGAAGACCTTTTGTCTAATCTTGTCAAACAATTTTTCCGAGTTCCTACATAAAATGGAAAGCTCCTGAATCTTCTCCATTTGAGTTTGACAAAAGTAGTTATTATGTTATCCTTTCAAAACTATCAAAGGTAGAGAGTAAAGCAATACATGTAACAGAACTGTCAGAGACCCTTTGTGCCAAAGAAGAAATGAGAAAAGAAAAGAAAAAAAGAAAATAATAATAAAATGATTAAACCTATTCACTTAAGATAACCTGCTAAGTGTCACAGGGTAACTGATGAACTGTTATCCACATAAATTTTTCTAGGGAAAAAAGTCCCCAAATGCATCTTCTTAGGAAGAACTGTTCATATATATATATATACACACACACACACACACACACATGTATTTTATCAAGAATGTATTTACATTTTTAAATTAAAAACATTACTGTGAGCAATTAGAATACCTTGTCTTTAAATATTTTCCCAATATCAAAAGCATTCTTAGTGTTTAATAGATTTTTAAAATATAATTTTGCTTGTTTTAACTGGTGAAAAAAAGGGAAATACTATTTTTTATTTTCTAACTCAATTTGATATCAGATAATGCATAATGCATTTATCTATAAGTTGATTTTTGTCTACTTAACTGAAAGAACTGATACTAAAATAGACTCAAATAAACTAGCTGTTATAGATTTTGTATCATTAACCCCTGATTTTAGACACTCAGGTGGCTAAAACCACAAAATCATTTTGCTTATCAGGTTATTTTAAAGATTTAAAGGAATTAATAAAATCAAGGACTTAAATACGAAAAAAAAGTTTTCATTTATATATATGTATGCTGCTGCTGCTGCTAAGTCACTTCAGTCGTGTCCGACCCTGGGCGACCCCAGAGACGGCAGCCCACCAGGTTCCCCCGTCCCTGGGATTCTCCAGGCAAGAACACTGGAGTGGGTTGCCATTTCCTTCTCCAGTGCAGGAAAGTGAAAAGTGAAAGTGAAGTCACTCAGTCGTTTCCAGCTCTTCGCAACCCCATGGACTGCAGCCCACCAGGCTCCTCCGTCCACGGGATTTTCCAGGCAAGAGTACTGGAGTGGGGTGCCATTGCCTTCTCCGATATATATATATATATATGTATAGTATACCCTTAAAAAGTATGATTTCATATATTTCCCAAAATAAATCCAAGCAAAAATGTTAACGGAGAATACTCACTGTAGAACTGAGGAACTTGAATAAAGCTTGCTATGAGCATATTTTGTTTGTACACTAGTGAATTCTGCTATTATAAAATATATACAAAACCTGCAAAAGTTATCAATTCCTATTAGAATCTGTGATGACATTGAAATGAGTTTTTCTTTCTCAGTATTTTTTAGTGACAGTCAATATTGTTGAAAAGAGGCACTCTCAACAGATCCTAAGGTTGGAAAATGAAGTCGCTCAGTCGTGTCCAACTCTTTGCAACCCCATGGACTGTAGCCCACCAGGTTCCTCCGTCCATGGGATTCTCCAGGCAAGAATACTGGAGTGGGTTGCCCTTTCCTTCTCCAGGGGATCTTCCCAACCCAGGGATCTAACCCGGGTCTCCCGAATTGCGGGCAGACACTTTAACCGCTGAGCTACCATCTACTACTGTGTTTGTCATTAAACTAAATAGTACCAAATGGTCCACTGATTTTTTTTTTTCTTTCCTCTGAAGATCCTATGTCCCTTTTCTCTAGCATAAACAGCTTTGCCCACTAGCATGCTAGGAAAGGTTGAATCAAAAAGTAATATAATAAAATGCACAGGCATATTGTCTTTGATTGTTTGTGGCAATATCATTAAAAAGAGGAAGGGGATTTGGTTTCCTAGGTCATTGTCTCTTGAGCTGTAGAGATCCACCCTCACCTGTTATGAATGTATGATTTCAAGTAGCAAGATCAGTAGAAAAGTTCACAGTATATAGATACCACAACTGAGCAGCATTAGACTAGAATATGGAAGGGTGATAAATTTAGGTGTAAGTGCTTTGTAGGATGACAGAGCAGGTACAAACACAAGCAAATTAAGAAATTAGGGTTGTATTTCAAGAAGAGTACACACTAAAAGAGATAGCCTGGTAAATTTCCTCTGGTCTTTTTTATTTTTTAATTTTGTATGGGAGTGCAGCTGATTTTCAATGTTGTGATAATTTCACGTGGACAGTGAAGGGACTCAGCCATCCATATACATGCATCCACTCTCCCCAAAACTCCCCTTCCACCCAGACTGACTGCCACATAACATTGAGCAGAGTTTCTTGTGCTGTACAGTAGGTCCTTGTTTATTCGTTTTAAATATAGCAGTGTGTACAGATGACCCTAAGTTCCTTCTCTAAGTCTGTGAGTTTCTTTTTGTTTTGTAAGTTCATTTGTATCATTACTTTTTAGATTCCCACACGTAAGAGATGTCATACCACGTTTCTCCTTCTCTGTTTGACTTAACTCTGACAATTTCTAGGCCCATCCACCTCTGGTCTTTTTGGAAGAGGTTCGTGACAAAGCTGAAAGTATATACCTATCTCCCATTTAAATGATGGGAGAAAGAAATACATATAGTCTTGGGAAAAGGAAATTGTGTATAAAAGCACTAAATGAAAAAAAAAAAAAAAAGGACAATGTGAACATTAAATCAGGAATAGTAATTTTATGCAAAATGTGAAATGATCTATAAAGTCTTGCAAACAGAATCATTAACTTGCAGTTTTTTAAGTTGCTTAAACAACTATGTTGGGTAGTAAGTAGTGTTTCCTTTTGGTTTAATTCAGTTCAGTCACTCAGTCGACTCTGACTTTGCCACCCCATGGACTGCAGCAAGTGTCTTCCCTGTTCTTCACCAATTCCCAAGAGCTTGCTCAAACTCATGTCCATAGAGTCAGTGATGCCATCCAAACATCTCATTCTCTGTTTCCTTTAGTCTTCTATTAAAAGATTTTAATTCATTTTAATTGGAAAAATTAATGTTTTGCTTCTGATATAATGGAGTGAATTAGTGGAAGTAAATTTTTAAAATCTATTTTAGACATCTTTATATTCATGTCAGAATATTTTATAGTCTCTCAGTGAATTTTCAGTTATTTGTAGAGTTTTCAATGTGATATTTTTTTAAGGATGAGATCGTGTTATATAATTCTAAATTGCTGTCATGTAATTTTATACATTTGTACATTCTTATCTCATATTTATTTCATTCACTGGATATATTGGTTGGAAATAATAAATACAACCAGGTCAACAATAATAAGTTTTGAAGTTTAGTGACTAAATTTAGTGAATTTAGTTATGTTATTGCTGTACCAGACACATGATGAAAATAGCAATAAAAGCTTCACCAAAAAAAAAAGAAAGAAAATCTCAAAATATCAGAGAACTGTTGGCTTTTGTCATATTAACAGACTGAACTAGAGGATTTTAAAAAAAAAAAGTTAATGCAGACTATTATTAAATTTTGACCCAGGGAGTTTTTAGTATCTTTAATGTTTTAATGTGGGAGATGTAAAATCCGATTTACATCAAACCCTTAGATAATGACATGTATATTAATACATGATTCTGACAAAGACTTCTGTATCCTTTCTACAAAAAAGCACAACCATATATCAAAGAACTGTTAACCACTGGGACAGCTCTTTGTTTTAACAGATATCTACAAAGGCTCACACATTCTTTGGGCAAAAAAGTGAGTGATGATCAAAGAACTTTACAGGGGAGCTTCCGATATATAGGAGAGATCTCTATATTTATCCTATTTCAGTTATTCTGTGAGTAATAGGTACAAAATGGAATACTTTTTGACAAAATATCGGTGTGAATTAATGTTTTGAATTTTCCAGTAATTTAGTAAAACTGGGTAAATAGCCATGTTTATTTTTCTTCAGTACTGTGCAATTTGGTTTAAATAGTGCTTATCTCTACGTAGTCTTTCCTCTTACACTGATTTAACAAAGTCTGTCCAGCACGTATTGTGAGTGCTCCAGCCACAGCTCTGGCCTGTAGTCTCCAGCTTTCAAACTGAGATGAGAAAATTACCAGGAGTAAATCTTTCGAAGAATGGAGCGTACCACATCTTCCCACTTTCCTCAGATTCCATCTTCACATGCAGTGAAATCTTGAAGATGGAATCGGAGTGAAATGATAAGAATTTCCGGGTATTAGTTGAAAATTACTCTCCTCTAAGGAGCCCTGTCTCTGCTGGTTGTTTCTTCACATTAGAAAGACAGTAAGAATGCGTGTCCAACCATAGCAGAAGTGGGAAGCAATTCACTGGAGAAGATGGATATTTTGACAGGACAATGGCAGCTCTCTGCCTTAAAGATTTAGAGGGAAAGAGAGATAAACTCCAAAGAGACAGAACACTTTTTGACCAAACATCTTTCTGCCCCTCAGTGAAAAGTGCTGCGGTTCATTCACCCACGTGCCCTAAGCTGAGACCTGAGCCTTATCCTCCACCTCCCCACATACAGTATTCCATGTCACCACCATCACTTCCTCCCGCCCCTCCACCAGCTCAGAACCAGGTACCATTGCCTGACCCTGGGTGCTGTGACAGCATCAAGTCTCTCTTGCTTTGACTGCAGCCCCACCAGCCCCAATCCATCTTTTTTGCCTTTGCTTTGATTCAGCCATAGGAAACTGTTTGCAGTGCATGAACAAATTTTCATTTCTCTTACATGGAAATCTTGTCATGCCTAGAGAAGCTGTCCATCCATAGCTACCTGCTGTTGCTGCTGCTAAGTTGCTTCAGTCGTGTCCGACTCTGTGTGACCCCATAGACGGCAGCCCACCAGGCTCCTCTGTCCCTGGGATTCTCCAGGCAAGAACGCTGGAGTGGGCTGCCATTGCCTTCTCCAGACATAGCTACCTACATGTTGCCAAAGAGGGAAAATCTAAACCCACCCTTTTGTTAAAATCTTCACTTCAAAGTTGCTTCTGATACATTCTCAAAACAAAACATAGTTAGTTGCCCTTCCTGTAGGCTCCATAAAACTCTGATTAGCTCGTTGTGGCACTGAACTTAGGTGTTTTTTTTTTTTTCTTTTTTTTTTTGCCTGCCCAATCTCTTTTTCTTCCTCCCTCTGTCTCCACTCCATCTTTGAAGGAAGGGATTGTTAATTACTGTATTTTCAGCATTCAGACTATTTTCAAAATATAGAATTAACTTTGGTAAGGTAGGGTTTGGAGGCAAGAGGAAGAAGACAATGAGAAGAACCAAAGTCAAACAAGGAGACCTTGGCAGTGATACAGGGGAAGGAAGATAGAGCTCTTGAGTGATATTGGTATTAATTGAAGCAGGCTGGACCATATATGAACTATATAGAAATAATTCTGTCTGACTTGGTAATTGGGGACCCAGTGTGAGGCAATTAATATGTAACTCCAAGTTTCCTTTCTTAGAACATTAGAGAAATGATTCTTAACCCACCACTGTGGGACGTTTGGGGCAAGAAAGTTATATAGGAAATAAGTTATAAAATTCTCAAGCAAGCATAGTGTATTGACATCATTGTCTAATTATTGGCCCAATTAATGTATAAGATGGAGTGGTAATTTGTGGGTCATCTGAAGACCATATTAAATCTTGAAGATAAGTATTTCTTCTTCAAGTACCTTTTAATAAAATTCACTGGGTATGTTTGATCACCCATTATAACAATGGGGAAACACAGCTAATAAAGCAGGCAAGAATATATCCACTACTCAAAGTCCTCTGTTTTTTCCCTGACCCCTTTAAGGCCAGAGTTTTCAACTTAATATTTACATCAGCAAAAATGTGCATATCTCTCTTATCTATTTTGTGTGAGATAAGAATAAGCCAGTCTAACAATCCTGTCACCTGTCTGTATAGGTATAGTAGATTCTTCTAGGACCTGCTTATAGGTAATGATGGCATAGTTTATGGTATCCATTTAAAATAAGAATATTCAATAAAACTTTGATCCCCAAGGCAGATACACTGCTCTGTCCACTAACAAGGTGGATTTCTTTCATGCTCTGGTTCCTTTTGAAGCTGGATTACTCAATCTGCCCTACCCTCTCCGTGCCTCTGAATTAAGCAGAAATTGACTCTCATTTTTTTAAGTTCTTTCTGCACCTCACTAGGGAGTTAGTAGGCTTTCTTTTAATAAATAATAATGAAACAATAATCTTTTCATAATAATGAAAAATGAAAAGATGTGCTTAAAATAAGATTCAACCAATCTCTAATTTTTTTTTTTTGCTTTTTCCTTAAATGTGGTATAATGCTTATCTTATAAGATTTCACTTTCCCTTCCCAAAAACAGCTTTCAATAAAAAGTGATTTATATCAATATTTTAGACAGAAATCTTTCCCTCCCCTAAGATTTTGATAAATTCAATATCTGGTATATTTCCTACATTATAATACTTAATATCTAAAACAACACACTTGATATAAAACAATTTGACCTTTAAATTCATGGAGCATGCTCTTCTTCTTTAAATATTATATTCTCAAATCTTTCTAGCTTAAACTCATACTCAGAACTGAGAGAAATGGTTGTATGTGTGATGACAGTTAAATTAAACCATAATAGTAATAGCTAAGTTACTTCAATTCTATATACTGATAAAAACTCATAAAAATCTTTATATCAGAACATCTGTACACATGAGAGAAGATGATTATCAGAAGCTAAGTGGGATGTTGATAATAAGCTATAATTTAGGGCAAAATTGATGATGTGTTTTGTACCATAATAAATGTATCATGTAAGATACATGTAAGATACATTCATCACATGTCTAGTTATACATAACATCAGTCAAGTTTTGTACGTAACGGAACTTGACCTTTTTTTTTAATATTTAATTGATTGATGGTTGCTTTACAATACTGGTTTGATTTCTGTCATACATAAACATGAATCAGCCATAGGTGTATATATGTTTCCTCCTTCCTGACTCTCCCTCCCACCTCCTGCCCATTCCCACCCCCTAGGTAATTACAGATCCCCAGTCTGGGTTCCCTGAGTCAAACAGTGAATTCCCATTGGCTGTCTATTTCCAGTTAGCGTATATGCTTCCGTGCTGCTCTTTCCATTCATCTCTCCCTCTTCTCCTGCACCCTTGTCCATAAGTCTGTTCTCTATATCTGTGTCTCCATTGCTGCTCTGAAAATGGGATCAGTACCATCCTTCTAGATCCCATATATATGCATTAATACACTGTATTTGTGAACCTAGAGCCTATTATACAGAGTGAAGTAATTCAGGAAGAGAGAACTTGATTTTAATGAGAGAATCTAGAGAGTAGAAAATGATCTTGCATTCTGACTGTATGAAATTCAAGAAAGGAAAAGAAATTAGGAAGAAAATAGTCTTAGTTGGAATGAGTGTATCTATAAACAACAGATGAGAGGAATGAATTCATTTTTATCTCTAAGGAGTTTATTTGCACTTTGCGTTGTTGAGAACAACTCCACTGATCCCTTGCAATCTAACTGGCTACATGGTCCTTTTTGGCACCAGTATTTGCTTTCAGGGTTCTAAGCTAAATAAAATATCAAGGCCATCTTGGACTTCTTCGAGAATATTTTGGTCTTTTAAAAAGTACGACTCAATAATTTCTGCGGAAAATGAATGAACAAACAAAGCAAGGTTCCATTTATTTTGAGTTGGTTCTCAGGACTGGGAGAGAAACAAAACTTTGGTTCAGCTACAAATTATATTATTTTCAGATTGCAGCAAATTAGAGCCACTTGTTATGGGTTTTAATTCACAGTTCAGATTTGGCATTTATACACACAAGGACATTTTGGAGACAAATTCTGATGGTGACTTTAAAGAATATTTCCAGGTCTTTACTGAACATTTTCACATATAAATGGACTGTGCTAATGTGTTTGACTAAGAGTTATGATTGGAATCGTTCTAAGATCCATTCTGCTGCTGCGCAAATAGATAGAACTTAGGTGTCTTTATGTTCCACTAAATATTGCTAGTAAAATTCCTTGTGTTATTAACATATCATAAAATAATATTTGCTTTTGAGTCCACTAGATTCAAGAAACATAAAAACTGCACTACTTCAGATTTAATTGACCACAGGGTTAGTCTGCACTGATAAAAATCTGAATTATAGAGGAGTTTAAAAGAAATGCTGCTTTTTCACTCTACTGCAGGTCCCTAATAGATTATTAAAGGAAATGGATATGAATAATTTGTTGTGAGCCCTGCTGTAATAATGTCCTTGGGTGTGTGCCATGAAACTACCTTATGAATAAGGTCAATATAAAATAAGGTCCTTTTGGTGACTTAGAAAATAAATGTTTCAACTAGTGTCCAAGACAAATATGTCCCATTTCCTGTCTCTAGTTAACAGAATTACTGTCGTTTCCCTGATATTTGGCATCTGAAATTTCTCTTTCTTTTACACAAATCTTTCAAACACATCTTGTTCAGTTTCTTAAGCTTTTTTCTCCCAGATAGTGAACACATTTATTTCAACCTAGATCTGATACAATGATCACAAATATTAAGGTGTGTGTTATCTAAATTAATAATGTTATACTGTACAACCTGGGCTTCCCAGGGGGCTGCTAATAGTAAAGAACCTGCCTGCCAGTGCAGGAGACATAAAAGACACAGGTTTGATTCCTGGGTCAGAAAGGTCACCTGAAAGAGAGTATAGCGACCCACTCCAGTGTTCTTGCCCGGAGAGTCTCATGGACAGAGGAGCCTGGCGGGCTTTGGTCCATAGGGTCGCAAAAGAGTCAGACACAAGTGAAGTGACTTTATTTGAGCACACAGCTAGCACAGGACTTTATTTAAGCCCCCCAAATCAAAACAAAGTGAAACCAACTATAGAGTCTGGATCCCTTCTTCACAAAGAGAAGTGCCAGACCCAGAATCTCCCCAGCTCCCCAGTCAGACCCGAAGCTCTGGTTTCAGCTCACCTTCAGATCCAAAGCTCAGTACCTACTGGTGACACCTACGTGTCACCAAAGAAAGGGAACGTGAAGCAGGAAAGATGACATGTGTCTTTGAAGTCACTTTCTTCTCTCCAATGCTAAAAGTCCTAAATATTGAAAAATTCCTGTTGTGGTTGAACTGTATACTCTTTCTTGGTGCATTTTATGCCAAAGAGCATCACTGCTCTGCTAAAGTGTTGAACACACTCGCTTCAAATTTGCTCTGACTTGCTCTCGTCAGGTTTAAGCACATAATCTGAAGATGGGACATTTCAGTCACCTGCTTTATATAAACTTTCTGAGAGTCAGTAAGGGACAGGCTTGCTTTTCCTCTTACCCTTAAGAAGTTGGGGATTTTTTTTTTTTTTTTTGCTTCAGTTTTTGCAGCTCCAATGTGGTGTTCTTTGAAACAGAACTTATCACTTATACTCCTGTGAGGGAGCAAAGATGTGATAAGATAAAAGAAATGAAGCTTGGAGTTATCTTTCTAATCCTCATACCTGGGATTACTTTCAAAGAGTGTTTGCTCTTATCTCAGGGGAAATTCTTCTTCCCTTGGACTACAACAGTTCTGGTAAAGTGTTTTAGAAAACATGGTATACTGTTTGTGAAGATAACAAAAAGTATCCATCTTTTGAGAGTCTCTTACATAGAATAATATATCAAATATATTTATTTATTCTTTTAGCCTGTTCTGGACCCCTGCTCCTTTCCCAAAGACAAAGTGTCAAGGGAGAACAAGGAAATTTTTCTTCTCTTTGCTCAAAAGATTGTTTGAGGTGGGCTTTCATCACAGTTTTCAGAGTCCAATCCAGGCTTTATTTTCTGTGTCCATAAGTGATTGCCAGTCAAGTGTGATTGTCTCATAAAAAAGGCCATCAGTTGATCACTTATCCCATTAAGCACATTTTTAAGCTTATTTTGCCTTAAGGTATTATATAGAAAGAAATGAACACATAGGTTATCTTCAGCCTAAATATTTCAGACAAAAGTCAGCTTTACCATGAAAGAAAGTGATATTCAAAGTGACTGAAGTGATATGCTCGTTTACTGCTCTTAAAAGGAAGAAGGTTTGATATAAATACCATACTACTCTAAGTAGCAATAGAGGTGGAAAAAAAAAAAAAAAAACAGTTAAAACAAACAAACAATATTTCCTCAAAAACAAGCAATCAGAAGCAAAGTTATTAAGAGTTTCAAGGACAGAGCATGTGTATGTTTCAGTGCTGAAAAGAATAAAAAAAGTTCTCACAGCTGGAGCACAGTTCTGTTGTAATCAACAGAAGGACACATGTAGGATGTTAGAGTGGGGTTTTCATTTCTGGGAACACATGTTTTGTTATTTTTAGGAGATTTTAAACTTAATATCATGTGTATATGCAAAAATCAGAATTCTTGCAATTTTTTTTTTTTTTTTTGAAGTTCAAATTTGTGCTGTGCTAAGTCACTTCAGTTGTATCTGCCTCTTTGTGATGCTGTGGACTGTTGCCCGCCAGGCTCCTCTGTCCATGGGATCCTCCAGGCAAGAATACTGCAGTGGGTTGCCATGTCCTCCTCCAGGGGACCTTCCCGACCCAGGGATCAAACTCGTTTCTCAAGTCTCCTGCGTTGGCAAGTAGATCCTTTACTACTAGTCCCACCAGGGAAGCCCAAATTCAAACCTACATTCTTCCAAGTTGCATCACCATTGCTAGATTTGATTGAAAGCTTTGGAGAATCTAAGAATCAAGCATCAAATAAAGACTTACCCCAGTCTTCCCAGGTTTCTATAGAAAAATTAAAGGAAAAATATTGCTTATGTCTATTAGAAATAATTAGAAGAGCATCCCGTCTTCTGAGGGGGGTGATTTGTTTCTTATGAGTTAAATGTATCTTTATTTTTTACGTTAAGAGATATCTGAAATGCCTTTGCTAGTAATTTAAATTATACTTTATTTTGAATGAAACCTAAAATTTAACTTGCTGCATCACAACCAAACAGCATTGATTCTGTCCAATATAATTTAGAGATATTAATGTGCTTGCTACTACTTTGTTTAGGCTTTATTTTACTACCTTATCAGTGCTGATTTTACATTAATTGATATTTTGCCAAAAATTATACCTCAATATTTATGTAGATCTTGAGCCAAGAATATAAAAATTCTTCTAAATTCCAAATGCTTTCCTTTATAGAACTTTCAGGAAAGTGCATTACTCAAATTATATATAGGGAGAAATATGCATAGGAAGTTACTTTATTCTTCTTTACAAATTTAAGATGAACCAAATTACCTTAAATATGACTTACAGAAAAGTAGGGGGGGGGGAAACTTAACACAAATGTGAATTACCTAAGACGTGTTACTTTCCATTCAGTAAATAGTAAGTAGTTCTTCCTGCTGAGTACTATACTGCCTGCCATAGAGAAAAGGAAAAAAAATGAGATGACCCTTCACATTTAAGAGTTAATTGAATAGCTTCAAATCGATAAGGAAAAGACAGACTCACAAGTTATCTACAAATGAAAGGAAATGTTCCTCAAAATGAACTGCTAAGGTAGCAGGGGCTTGAAAAAGTAGAACAGGATCTGTTAAACCTGGGCCTTGTCAGTCCAGGCCTGGAAAATGTGAACTGGCCTTGAAATGATGGATGACGTGGGCAGGAAGGAACGTGAGGAAAGCCATTCGTGGCCAGGAGGGTTCTGTGGGGCAGATGCTGAGATGAAGTTTTAGTCCAGATGTGCATTAAAAATGAATGACAGGTGGGCAGCTCAGGACCGGGCAGGGAGAGAAACTGAGCTAGGACATGGTGACAAAGCCTCTCCCAGCCCTGCAGGAAGACTGGGGCCAGCCAGCCTTCCCCATAAGAGAATCCTGAATCTGCCAAAGTGGACCTTTTGACCCTTTCTTGATTGGTCTTCAGGAGTGAGAGAGTTTGCCTTTGGCCTTGGTGGTCTTTGGAAACTGAGGCTGATGGATCCTGAAGTTGCTGAGACTCGAGGGTGTCTGTCGAAGATCTTACCCTCAGCTGAGTACACAGTGCTTACCTACAGGGAGATGGGGACTGTTCACGTCCACATCTGCTAACCTTTCCTTGTATGAGAAAGAGCACAGGCGAAACGCTGCAGGAGAGAATCAGCAAGATGGTGTTTGAGGGTGGGAGTCCCTAGTAAGGACCTCCTGGAGGTGAGGGTCACTGCTGCTGCTGATGAAGAAGTAGGAGGGCATCGTGGGAGGAGCTCGAGTGCCTGCCTGAGAATCTTGTCTTCAGGAGGGAAGCCGTGTGAAATAAACAAGAGTGTGCTGCTTTTTCTTTCTCACGGCAGCACTCTAGAAAGATGCCAGGTAGTCTGTTACAGTCTCTGTGTCTGTTAGGGAAAAGTGGGGAGATGGGGGAAATAAGATGATTATTCTCTTGAAAATGATTCTTGGGTTTAGATATTAAAGGTAGACTCTTAAGAGTAAAACCATCCCAAATCAGTAAAATACTTCAGCAAAATGTTCCTTGAACAAATGCGTTTGTGTGAAAGAGGCCATCAACTAAACAGATTATTAAAAACAATTAATGTTCGTGTCTGGTGTCATCCTATCATTGGCACATTCTTATCTGTTCAATAAATCTGTTTATTTTCCATTTTCTGAATATCCACTAAGTTCCCAAGGTGAATGAAATGGGCTCCCTGTTGTGAATAGCTCACGATGTAATCATGAAGACAAAAACCAAAAACAGATAACTTGTGTGTATGTATGTGTCAGTCGCTCAGCCGTGTCCAACTCTCTGTGACCTCATGGGCTGTAGCCTGCCAAGCTTCTCTGTCCATGGAATTCTCCAGGCAAGAATTCTAGAATGGGTTGCCATTCCCTTCTCCAGGGGATCTTCCCAACCCAGGGATCAAACTCAGTTCTCTTGCATTGCAGGAAGATTCTTTACCCTCTGAGCTACCTGGGAAGCCAAAGAGAACTTGTAACAGAGTATTCTCAGCCCTGGAGAGAAGCAAGGAGAAGATGCTGGGAATCCACAGAGAAGAATGGGAACCCTTTCCTTGGAAGTAGCTGAGGGCTTCTTGTTCCCTGATAAAGTGATGAGGAAACATTGAAAGCAGATTATATTTTTATAATCTGCATTTATATTTTATAAAGCAGCATTTATATTTTACAAAGGTTACCTGGTGACTGTTGGAATGTAGAACAAAGCCTGGTGAGACTGGAAGTAGAAAATCAATTAGGGAAGGTATTACAAGAGCTTTGATGGTAAAAGCTGGGAAAAATGAAAGTATGATTAATTGAGCATTTACTGTACACCCAGCTCTGTTCTAAATTATATATATGTGTGTGTGTGTGTGTGTATACTCACATATGCATATACATGTATATTTATATGCAATTAAATTTTTACAACAAAGCTTAAATGAATGATAAGTTATTTGCATTTTGTCTATAATTATGCCAGTTCATTGTTGATTTATAACATTGGCAAGCTCAGGCAATTAGGAACTGTGATGGATTGACATTTGTAAATATAGCAATTTTAATATTATTCAAGAATGAAATCTTGTCAATTGTGACAAATTGGATGAACCTAGAGGGTATTAAGCTCAGTGTTATAAGTCAGACAGAGAAAGAGATATACTGAATAATTTCACTTATGTGTGGAGTCTAAAAAAACAAAACAAATGAACAAACATAAAATGGAAATAGTTACAGATACAGAGAACAAACAGGTGGTTGACAGAGAGGAGGGGATGGAGGGAGAAAATAAGTAGGTGAAGGAAATTAAGAGGTACAAACTTCCAGTTGCAAAGTAAATGGGTCAGGGTATGAAATGCACATCGTGGGGAATATAGCCAATAATTTTGTAGCATTTTGGTATGGTGACAGATGGTAACTAGACTTAGGATGGTGATCATTTTGAAATGTGTAGAAATATTGAATCACTGTTTTGTATGAGAAAAACTAACATAGTATTGTAGGTCAATTACACTTCAAAAACAAATTCATAGAAAAAGAGATCAAGATCTGTGGTTAACAGAGAAAGGGGGTGAGGGGAGGGGGGATTGAATGAAGGCAGTCAGAAATTCATAGACGTCCAGTTATATGATAAATAAATACTAAGGATGTTGTATGCAATATGATAAATAAAATTAACATTGCAGTCTGTTATATATGAAAGTTGTAAAGAGAGTAAGTTCTAAGAGTTCTAATCACAGGGAAAAATTACTTTTTTTCCTGTTTCTTTAATTGTGTATGCATATCAGATGATAGATATTCACTGAACATATCGTGGTAATCATTTCATGATGTGAGTCAAATCACCATGACTCACCTTAAACTTATACAGTACCATACATCAATTAAAACAAAACAAAACTGGAAGAAAAAAAAATGAGTATAGCAATTTAAAAGAGTAATGAGAAATGATTCCTTATATAATGATATTTATTTGACTAAGTAAATCCTTTAAATCATACAATATTTTAGAAAAATAAATAAGCGAGCCTTTTTGAAGGCTATGGATCACTAAGACAGTTGATCAGGAAATTCTTGAAGAGGTAAAAATTAATTGTCTTGTTTCTTTCACTGTGCATGTGTGCTAAGTCATTTCAGTCATGTCCGACTCTTTGTGACGCTGTCAACTATAGCCCGCCAAGCTCCTTTGTCTATGAGATTCTCCAGGCATGAATACTGGAGTGGGTTGTCAAGCCCTTCTCCAGAGGATCTTCCTGTCCCAGGGATCGAACCCGTGTCTCATGTCTTATGCATTGGCTGGTGGGTTCTTTACCACCAGCACCACTTGGAAAGTCCTTTTATCACTGTACTTCTGTTTTATTGGGCAGCATTTATTTAAGCTGTAAAAATCATTTGCTTCTTATCTGCATGTATATACTCCAAAAATTTGAGGAAAGATACAAAGAAGATAGAAAGAACCAAGACCATAGCATGCCGTCCACCTCAATATGCTTGAACAGTAATATATAGAATGTTAATATACTTACTTAGAGAAGGAAAAAATAGCCTAGGAAAAATAGCCTTAATATACGGATAACCACTGACATAGTAACAACCAATATCCGGCTTGCTCTGTGAGAGAATGTGTGTGTGTGTGTGTGTGTGTGTGTGTGTGTTCAGTCTTGGTCGAAAGCCTTAGAAGAAGGAGATTCAAGGGAAGGAAGGATAAAAGAAAGAACACAAAATATATTAGCATGAATAGAGAATCTAAACACATATTGTAATACCCATTCACTTCATCACTCATCACTTATCCGCTCATTGCTTTGTCCCTCACACTATACTGATGTATGTATCTGTGTATGTGTGCAGCTGTGCATGCATGTACTTTTAGTTCATTCATAGTATGTGTGTATATTTGCTGTTCCTCTTACCCTCTTCCACTAATTAGAAAGTAAACTCCTGGAGGCTGAGCTTTTCCACGTTCCAGACTGTCTTCCAGTATTGAAAATAGTATCTGGCACATGCTAGATAATCAGTATTGATTAGATGCTGAAAGAATGAGATACACATATTATCTCATTTTATCTCATATTCAGGGAAAGAAGCAGTCTTTTTCTTCCTTATATCTGATTACACTGAGGTTCAGAGAAGTTGAATTGCTTGCTCAAGATCTCTAAACTATGGAGCTAGTTTTTGAAACCAAGTTCGAAAGCCCACGTTCTTTAAATTCCTTAAACAGTGTTTAAATAAATAAAACAATGCTTTCTAAGATGTTAAACAATCATGTCCCATTGGACTTTTCTTAAACTGATGTGATTTTGTGTGATAATGAAACATCCAGTGGAGTGATGATGTGCCAGCTGAAAAATCTTTAAGGATAAATTTATGGTTTATAGCATCTTTATTTTTTTTAAAAAATCTCTCAAAAGTTAATTGGAAATATGCATCTTCAATTTTGTGGCAAGTAATAATGCAAATAAATTTAAAAGTTGTAATGTAATAAGTATACCTACACCAAACTTTTTGTCATATTTAGAATAATCATAGAAAACATACTGAATTTTGAATTACATAAAGTCAATGTTACTTATTACCATTTTTTGTGATAAAACATAATCAACTGGTAAGAAAAAGAGATCAGAGGATTTTTTTATGGTCATTGTTTTTGACATCCTGAGCAAGTCAGTTTATTAATTATCCCTTTTCATGACTAGCACCAAAGTGAAAATACTTGAATGGTATCTCTGGGATGTTAGAGAACAAACAAGACTCCTATGAGTCAAACAGAGGCTGATGAATTAAGTTATGAACTCTTTTGAAAATCACAAAAGACAGATGCCCAAATGTACCTGTCTATGATCACCTTATGTTTTACCAAACTTCTGGTTTGGTAGTAATCACATGAGATGAATGGCTCTTAAGACCACTGGTCAGTATAGTAAGATGGTCCTGGGGAATCAATAGGATGAATCATGGTTAATTTAGTTTTCACATACATGAACTGAGTTTCTGAAAGCTGTCTTTCTATGTGTACTTGTATTTCCCCCAAGTTGTTGAAATCCTTCCAAGTTAATAGTGATTAGGATACTCATAATTTTTAAATCAATTCCATAGTTGTTAGTAGGGCTGCTGTTTGATTAAAATGAAGCAGAAGAGATAAAGCTGTGTCATGAATGTGTACAATTAAAAGGCTTCATGTCTGCTTCCTCGTTGTTCTAATAAAAGAAAAGATATATCCTCGTTTACACGATGTCTAATGTCTCACAAGTACTTACACACAGTCACTAAAGAATATTGGATTCCATTAGTTTATATTATGCAACTGTCTTGCTGCAGATTATTTTTTATTATTATCCATTAATTCTGATAGAGTTTTTCTGCCTTTATTAAAGATTTAGTATTTCCTTTTCACTGAAAGCATCTTGGTCACTTGGGCTTGTGTGTATACACACATACGCATATGTGACTTTTACATCTTCTCTTTCTTCCCTGCTTGTTCTCTTCCTGTCTTGCTCCGTATCAGAGGACAATTGCATAGGGATTTATCTTTAGAATATTTTTCGAATTTACACAGTGTCATTGGTATTTGCCATTCCTGATTCTGTAATTCCATTAACATCTGTAACCTAAGCTATGTTGAATATGTAAGCATGTTTCTACCTGTCCATATTTATAAATCTATAACAAAACACTTAATTCTATTTGAAACCATTTTTAAACTTTCTACTAAATATGTTTAGCTCACAAATTCCTTTTTTAATGACACTTGCAAGTTGGACCCAGTTTTGCTCCAAAAAATTGGATTTATTGCATTCCCTACCTGATTTCTGCTAGCATTTTCAACAGAGAGATATCCGCCTCATTCCTCCTTTACATGGTTAAGAATATTGGAATCTCAGTGAATTTTTTTGTTGTTGCTGCTGCCTTTATTTCAACTAATGCATAATCTGCTAACAATACTTGGCCATTTGAAACATCACAGAAATTGATATCATGCAAATTCCCTCACCTAAATCCCCTATCCTATAGATCACAGACCAGATATTTGATATTTTACCTCTTTGGGACCCAGTTTTTTCATTTGTAAAATGTAGATAATAAAAATTACCTACTTTATTAAATTATGAACACTTAATAAGGTAAATATGGAAAACAAGTAATATCAAGCCTGACCTGTGTCTAATATTAGTCCTTACTGTTTTTCTGAATGATTGCTGGGATCTTTAATTTTTCAGAAACAAAAGTATTTTTTCACCAAGAAATCATAGTTTGGCATTCGAGTTATTTGTAGAAGTTCAATTATTCTGCTTGATTGAAAGAGTAAATGGTAATTTTTATTTCCTGGAATCATCATGAAAGATGTCAGAGGTATGAGTTTCTATTACAGTAAACAATGATGCTAATTATTTATATTTTTCACACTTTACCAACTTCCTTTCCCAAGTCAAAAAGAATATATATATATATATATATATTCCAAAAGTGATTGTATTATATGCTCTAATTTGTAACTGCGATATCTTTACTTCCATTTGACCATAATAATTAGGAAGGGGCATTATATGCTTGGAGTTTCCCAGGTGATACTAGTGTTAAAGAACCTGCTTGCCAATGCAGGAGATGTGAGAGACACAGGTTCAATCCCTGGGTCAGGAAGATCCCCTGGAGGAGGGCCTGGCCACCTACGCCAGTATTCTTGCCTAGAGAATCCTGTGGACAGAGGAGACTAGCTGGCTACAGTCTTTAGGATTGCAAAGAGTTGGACACAACTGAAGCGATTTAGTGCGCAGCACAGCACAATATGTGGTTAGAGGCAGGGGAAAAGTGAAAGTGAATGTGTTAGTCGCTCACTCGTGTCCAACTCTTTGCAGCCCCACGGACTGTAGCTCGCTAGGCTCCTCCATCCATGGAATTTTCCAGGCAAGAATACTGGAGTGGGTTGCCATTTCCTTCTCCAGGGGTAGAGGTAGTGGAGGGATCCCCCCCTCCAAAAAAAGTAGACTCTGTATTGCTGATCCACCTGTGCTGCAGATGTTAAAGATCTGAAAAACAAAATGATGTCGTGTGTTAATTCTCCCTCAAGCCCTAAAGGAGCTCACCCTTTCTAGATCAGGTATCAGATGCAATGGTGTGTCTTTCCCCCCGTGCCTCTCTCGTTTTCTTTAAGCACAAAAATATATGCCTTAGCTCAAGGGGAGGACGCCTTTCCTCAAGCTAGCAGACTGCATAGCTGTTGACTCCAATACATTTCTACACCTATTTTAGAGACAGAATTCTGTGCATTTCTGAGATGTGTGTGTAGTTTCAACATTCCTTTCAAGATCAGTCTCCAAGTTTACAAGAGGCTGGTCTCTGAGCTATAGGATGGGGAATCAGGTACCATATCCTGCACGTGTGTGTGTGTGTGTGTGTTCTTGAACCTATTGCATTGGTCCTACACAACTAAAATTCAGATGTAACTCACTGAATGAGTTAACTGTCAGAAATTATCAAAGTTTTCTATACATTTTTGATTATTAGTCATTTCCTTATGGTGGTATATCTCACAGTGACTTTTATTTATTATAGTATTTTACTATCTATTTTATTTCTTTATGTTTATTTAGGAAAACGAAAAATAAAGTTACTTTACATACCAATTCCCAATCCAGATTTAAAAATGACATCAATTTCTTTTTTCCCCTCTCTCCTTAAAAACTAAAATCAGATAGCAGATTTATCATTTCAGAAAATGTTCTGTTTTGGATTGACTTTGGACTGGATTGCGTGGTAGCATGATTCTAGGAGCCATGACTATCCAAGTAACAGACTAATTGATAGATTAACATTGCCATAACATAAGTGCAAAATCAATATAGCAGCTGTGGGAGACAAAGTCAGCTTAGATTTGATAGGCCTCTAAACTTACGGCAGTGCAACCACTTCCCCTAAAAATTTTACGCCTGAAACCACCAAGAATCACCCTGCTCTTTCTAAGCCTGCCTCCGACAGTTTTTCTGTCTAGTTTCATTCATTTAGCCACAATAACCTTCACTCCGCTTCAAGGCTGCCCGGAGGCGTCCTATATCCAGCTTGTGTCGGGGTGTCTTGATGCACTTCTAAGCATGAAGTCTTGCAGTTTCCTGGAAGCTTGGCAAAGACAGCCGCGGGTTATTAGATGAAACGGACCACAATACCTATAGTAAGTGTTCAAATTCCATCCCTTCTCCAAAAGCTTGTGTGCCCTAGGCAAGAACCCAATTTGCTCCCCCTAGGGCCAGCTTTGAACAAGTCCTCTTTTCCCTCCATGCTTGAATTGGAATGTTGTTGGCACCACAGAATCTGCAATAACATTGCATCTCTTGAGAGATCATATGCCCTTATTAAAAACAACTACAATCTATAACTACTGTTACGTCAGTCAGATTTCTCCTTTAAATAAAATCATCGTACAGGACGGAGGCTAAATTCAAAGTTTCATTTTGCCCACATTTTAGTGAGTTATGTGAAGGGAAGTAAAGAGGTTATACATTTAGATTTACTTCTGTGTTTCTAGCCAGCACAGTTACATTGGAAAAATGTAAGCACTAGATTTCAGAACTATCTGCAATTCAAGATGCTCCATAAAATGTGTTCTCTTTAATGAGCTCTGCATTCCATCCACTGTTGAGCTATACATCAGCTGCATGCCCCTTCCTTTCAACATTCAAACTGTTTAGCTCCCACTAATAGGTACATTAAAAAGAATCTTCCTACAAATATGAACGAAGACATCATAGCTACATGCACTTCTGCCTATGCTCACACTTTTTAAAATGCTCCTAAGAGAAATCTTTGCAATGATAAACTGTAACCCTTTTTGTGCAGTGTTTGCTAATGGAGAAAGACATGAGGTGTGTGTGTGTATGTTTTTTTTTTTTTCTCTGTACATAACTATAGCATCAAGATGCTATTGAGTAGGGAAAAAACATGGGGAGTTGGAATAACCACTATATGGTAATGGACATAGGGTATTAATAAACTGTTTCACTTCCTGCATGCCTTTGAATGTTTCTGTTGAAAAAGAATGAAAATAATCTTTAATTTTTTTAATTTAATCATGGTGATGTAACAGTGCTTTGAAAACAGTGATGTATATTGTTAGTGCTTTGAAGGAAGTTTGAAATACTACAAAAATAATTTAAATTAACAGAGAAACAGTAATCTTAAGAAAAAAATTTAAAAGGCATTTTTTTATTACCTTGTGTTTCAAATCATTTTCAATCCCTTTATTTAAAAGAGTGTTACTTCTTTACTAAAAAGGAGAAAGGTATTTGAACTCCAGAGTAAAATTCATCTAATTTTTTTCTATTAAGAAAGAAAGAAAAAGAGAAGAGAGGAAGAAAATCATTCTCTTAAAGAGACACTTTTTAAAAAGCTCTCTAATTGTATTCCTAATAGAGAATTCTAAAATGTTCTTGCTTTATATTATTTTTAACATAATTACAAAAATACATCTTTCTAAATAGGTTTAATTATGAGCAATCCTGGAAAAGTCCATATGAATTGTGTGTTACCTTCTAGGTTATACGTCTTGAGAAAAGAATTATTTAGCTGAATGCTAATGCTGCTGCTGCTAAGTCGCTTCAGTCGTGTCTGACTCTGTGTGACACCATAGACGGCAGTCCACCAGTCTCCCCTGTCCCTGGGATTCTCCAGGCAAGAACACTGGAGTGGGTTGCCATTTCCTTCTCCAATGCATGAAAGTGAAAAGTGAAAGTGAAGTCGCTCAGTCTTGCCGACTCTTAGCGACCCCATGGACTGGAGCCTACCAGGCTCCTCCGTCCATGGGATTTTCCAGGCAAGAGTACTGGAGTGGGGTGCCATTGCCTTCTCCTTGCTGAACGCTAATACTCATAGCTAATAACAAAGAAACCACTATGTGCACACATATATATATGGTTTGCTTCACATGTCAAGCTCGAAAGCAGTGCCTGAGCATTCTCATCTTTTCTAGATTAGTAGAGTACTTTACCTATAATTGTCCACACAGTATGTTGGTTAACTTTTGAGGGCAATAAGCAGAGAAGAAATATTCTATATTTTCTGGGTAAAAGTAAATATCTTTTTATCATGATTATCACAAAATTATATATTGATAGATAATTCATATATAATATGAACAGAGAAACATGTTGACTCTTTTTCATGTGGAAACACTGATACTTATATGTGATGTCTCTTTTAAACAAAAAATTTCCTCTTGCTGTTCTAAATAGATTCATGCATACTCATTCTCTTTCTCTCTTACACATATACACACACTCTTTCACATAAATTTTCTCTATTGTAGAGCGTATTGGTTTAGATAAATGCTTCACAAAAAACAACAGCATTAAAGGTAATTTTTAAGATTCTTAGTACCATGAAACTGTTTAGATTTTATTTCCATAAAACCATTCAAATTTTACATAATAGAAACAAAGTATATAAATTAAACCAGTCTATGTGCTTATTACTAAAATGTTGTGGTTTTTTCCTCTTTATTTTAGCACATTGATGTCTGATACTCTCTTCCGGACTTTGTACGTTTTTAGATAGGGTTTACATTATTTGTTTTATTTTGAATTTTGCAACTTGAAGGTCTTTTGTAGGACTGTGTATATCAGACAACTATCAGATCAGATCAGATCAGTCGCTCAGTCGCGTCCGACTCTTTGCGACCCCATGAATCGCAGCACGCCAGGCCTCCCTGTCCATCACCAACTCCCGGAGTTCACTCAGACTCACGTCCATCGAGTCAGTGATGCCATCCAGCCATCTCATCCTATGTCGTCCCCTTCTCCTCTTGCCCCCAATCCCTCCCAGCATCAGAGTCTTTTCCAATGAGTCAACTCTTCGCATGAGGTGGCCAAAGGACTGCAGTTTCAGCTTTAGCATCATTCCTTCCAAAGAAATCCCAGGGCTGATCTCCTTCAGAATGGACCGGTTGGATCTCCTTGCAGTCCAAGGGACTCTCAAGAGTCTTCTCCAACACCACAGTTCAA
Organism: Bison bison bison; assembly: GCF_000754665.1. Taxonomy (NCBI): domain Eukaryota; kingdom Metazoa; phylum Chordata; class Mammalia; order Artiodactyla; family Bovidae; genus Bison; species Bison bison. Next base: position 980,339 of record NW_011494622.1, read on the forward strand.
AAGCATCAATTCTTTG
>NW_011494622.1:980890-992956 GCF_000754665.1 Bison bison bison
GCGTTTCTCATGATGTACTCTGCATATAAGTTAAATAAACAGGGTGACAATATACAGCCTTGACGTACTCCTTTTCCTATTTGGAACCAGTCTGCAAAGGAGAAAAGGAAAGATATAAACATCTGAATGCAGAGTTCCAAAGAATAGCAAGAAGAGATAAGAAAGCCTTCTTCAGCAATCAATGCAAAGAAATAGAGGAAAACAACAGAATGGGAAAGACTAGAGATCTCTTCAAGAAAATCAGAAATACCAAAGGAACATTTCATGCAAAGATGGGCTCAATCAAGGAAAGAAATGGTATGGACCTAACAGAAGCAGAAGATATTAAGAAGAGATGGCAAGAATACACAGAAGAACTTTACAAAAAAATCTTCATGACCCAGATAACCATGATGGTATGATCACTGACCTAGAGCCAGACATCCTGGAATGTGAGGTCAAGTGGGCCTTAGAAAGCATCACTATGAACAAAGCTAGTGGAGGTGATAGAACTCCAGTTGAGCTATTCCAAATCCTGAAAGAGGATGCTATGAAAGTGCTGCACTCAATATGCCAGCAAATTTGGAAAACTCAGCAGTGGCCACGGGACTGTAAAAGGTCAGTTTTCATTCCAATCCCAAAGAAAGGCAATGCCAAAGAATGCTCAAACTATTGCACAATTGCACTCATCTCACACGCTAGTAAAGTAATGCTCAAAATTCTCCAAGCCAGGCTTAAGCAATATGTGAACCATGAACTTCCTGATGTTCAAGCTGGTTTTAGAAAAGGCAGAGGAACCAGAGATCAAATTGCCAACATCTGCTGGATCATGGGAAAAGCAAGAGAGTTCCAGAGAAGCATCTATTTCTGCTTTATTGACTATGCCAAAGCCTTTGACTGTGTGGATCACAAAAAACTGTGGAAAATTCTGCAAGAGATGGGAATCCCAGACCACCTGATCTGCCTCTTGAGAAATTTGTATGCAGGTCAGGAAGCATCAGTTAGAACTGGACATGGGACAACAGACTGGTTCCAAATAGGAAAAAGGATACAACTATAAATGTTAATAAATCTGCCAGTAATATGATTCCCTGGTGGCTTAGACAGTATAAAGTCTTCCTGCAACACAGGAGATCCAGGTTCAATCCCTGGATTGGGAAGATATCCTAGAGAAGGAAATGGCAACCCACTCTAGTATTGTTGCCTGGAGAATCCCATGGACAGAGGAGCCTGGTAAGCTACAGTCTACAGGGTCACAAAGAGTTGGATACAAACGAGCAACTAACATTTTCAGTTTTAATATGTATATTGAGTTTATTACATATATGGTAGAAATTTAATTCTCTTAGATTTTAAAATAAATCCAGATTTAGTGATTAACAGTAAATTTTTTTGAAATTTATATCTATGTACATGTATTTATACACACATACATATGTAGTCATATTGTTATTCTCATGAAAAAATTGACAGTTGTTATACAAGTAACTTATGAAGCATATAAGCTAATCATTTCCCTTCATTATGTATAAATTGGCTGTGCAATTTTGCTATGTAAACATAACGTTCAGTGTAATCTTATAGCCTTTCAAATGGTTTCTGCACTCAAAAAGAAAGTCTTGAATTATATTGTATATGTTACCAATATTGGCTTCCCTGCAAGGTTGAGCAAACAGAAAATAAAATGAAAACATCTGCAGAAAGTGATCCCAGTATGAAATATTGCCATAACATTTCATTCGAATCAAAATCACTGTTTACTTTCAATATTAAGACCTGTAGTAGGTAAGACTGCTGGCTGAAAATTAAAAGCTAATCTATTGAAAACTGTGGTCAAGAGATGTATCGTCTACATTTGAACATTTGTTAAATAAATAATGAAACATAAGAAAGAAACCAAACCCTTCCAGAAACCCTTGGATTTTATTTATACCTTGTTGCCCAGACCAGAGGGCTCCTACTCTCATAGCTGTGCTGATTTGGCTGTCCCTGGCCTTAGCTGATGCCCACCAACATGCGAGTCATTGTTTTTAAAGAGCTTGGAGATGCCTTTAGCGGGAAAGTTGATTTTATATCACCCAACTCTGTGTTTTGTGAAGTACTACTCATTTCGGCTTTTTGAACTCCTTTTATTTCACAACAAATCTACAGTAAATCCTGTTCCAATTCCCAATGCAATTTGATGAATTACCTTCTCAGGATTTCATTATAAATGTGTTGTAAAGGGCTACTGCAGAGACTGAGGTGTTTTGAAATAACAAATAGGTACATTTGAGAAGCTGTACATCTAAATGGCTTGAGGTCTTCGTGTTCCATGGAGTGGTTCCTCAGATCATCTGCTCTATTAATATTAGGCAGAGTAATTTATTATTAATACAAAGCACAGTGCTTTGCCACTGAAGAAGAATTCCACCTTGTGTGTACAATGGACTGCCGGGGACCAGCCCCGGCTGATCCAGGGTATTCGAAGCGGGGACGGCGTCGGTGACCTATTTATTTAAATATTTTATCAAAGATATAAAAAGTAATAGAATGAGGATAGCTCAGGAGGAAAATTAAGCAGAGAAAAGAGGCTGAGTAGCTTGGTTTACGCGGGAGACCAATAAAACTTCAAGACAAGAAGTTTGCACCACTTACGTAGGCCGCAGGCGTCCTTCCATTCTCCCGAAGGAGAGGAGACACTGAGGCCTCCCCGGTTGGATCTTAGAAGCCCAGGCATAATTAGCAAGCATGGCGGGTTCCATGCTCCAGATGGAGACTCAGCCACAATTTGAGAGAGAGAGCGACATGGGGAGACCAAGTTTCAGTGAACAAGGCCCGCACTTTATTTTCCAAAGTAGTTTTTATACCTTAAGTTGTGCATAGAGGATAATGGGGGAAGGGGTGGAGTCATGCAAGGACAGCAGTTCCTGGTCCTAATCGAAGCCAGGCTTTCAAACTTATCATATGCAAAAGTTCAGGTGAATTACATCATCTTCTGGCCAGGAGGCCTGTTAACATTTTAAGAAACTTATCTTTCTCTAAAGGTGATTATTCCAAAGTCAGGCACCAGCCTCCAAAAAAGCATTGGACAAAGCTGTATTCCTATAGGGCAAAGGTGAGGTGGGCTCAATCAAGAAAAGAATTAACTCAAGGGTCCAAGGTTACAAACATTGAGGCTACTACTTACATTTCTATACACCCATTATATCAATCAATACACTGCCAAGGACACAGTAGGTAAGGGGTATGGAGACTTAGCAGCAAACATTGGCCCAATAAGTGAAAAACCCTTCACCAATACAATTTCTGATCAATCTTTTAACTACTCAAAAGAATCTGTGTTTAGACAGTTTAGAACATCTCCTGCCTCTCGCAGTTGGGAGGCTCTGAGCAATCACATGTGGCCGGAAAAACCTATTCAGGTAGGCTAGAGGATTTCCAAAGGAGTTTGTAGGTTGAAACATTGTCACACCCAGGAATTATTAACTGGAGCTGTAAGCTAACTCTTTTTTCAGAGAGGTAGTGGGGGACAGCCCCCCGTAAAGTCAGAAGTGTAGGTGAAAGCACAAAGCAGAAAGTAGGCAGACTCTGGGTTTGGGGGTAAATGCTCGAGAATTTCCAGGGAGACTCCTGAGGCTTGATCCCGCCTTTGCTATGCCAAGCCTCCTTCCTCATGACCTTTGCCATGGGCGGAGCTTGCTCCCCGCAATGGACCCATCATCTAAGCAAACCACAGAATTCGGTGAAGGCTGGTTTGTGATTAAAGGCAGTGAGACGTGGCTTCTAACAATGTGAGATGAGGTGAACTGCAGAGCTATGGAACTTCATTACTTCATAACCATTTCTTTCAAGGACATAAAGGTTCACTTTCTGTGGCAGATTCACAAGAGAATAAACGTAGAGCAAATAGTTTCCCTCTTATATTCAGACTTGTCAAGGTTTGCTTTATGTTCCCGATTACCCTTATTCATCGTTCTTTCCTGGTACACACATTTAAATGGAATCTAAAGTATTAAAATTACAGGATCGTCCCTCGCCACACGACCTCAGAGTTGATCTAACCAAAGAGAACAAGTCTCTCATCCAACATCACACAGGCTGGAAGTTCTAAGACCGCTTACTACTTTGTATTAATTACCATCCACAATTTCTCATTCTATCAAACCATCACCACCCTTCAACTTCAAAGGTTTCATAAATCATTATAACATATGTGAGTAATAAGAACTCTCTTCTTAGCAATTAACATAGTGTTCATCATCTGTCACAAATAGCCTTTCCTAATTGAGGTAATTTTTAGATACACATAAAGTTACTGCAGTTAAGCCCAGTATTGTTAAACTCACTACAATAGAATATTTTTCATCATTAAACAAAAGGAATATGTAAGTTCTGTCGTTGTTGTTGTTCAGTCACTAAGTGGTGTCCAACTCGACCCCATGGACTGCAGCACTCCGGGCTCCTCTGTCCTCCAGTGTCTCCCAGAGTTTGCTCAGATCCATGTCCTTTGAGTTGTTGATGCCATCTATCTCATCCTCTGCCACTGCCTTCTTCTGCTCTCTGTCTTTCCCAGCATCAGGGTCTTTTCCAATGACTCAGTTCCTTGCATCGGATACCCAAAGTACTGGAGCTTCAGCTTCAGCATCAGTCCTTCCAATGAATATTCAGGGTTGATTTTCTTTAGGATGGACTAGTTTGACCTCCTTGCAGTGCAAAGGATTCTCAAGAGTGTTCTCCAGCACTACAATTTAAAAGCATCAGTTCTTTGGTACTCAGCCTTCCTTCTTTATGTTCCAACTCTCATATCTGTGCAATAATTAAGCAAAAGTAACTGAAAATAGTATGTTAGTAGGAGTTATTATTGTGTCATTTGTGAGTTTCATCAGATTCTATATTGAAAGATTCCTTTACTGAAACATTTTTAACCCTACATTGCTTTATATAAAACAAATACTGATATAAAACAGAGCCTAAAGAGTCTAAATAGGTTTTAAAGTTTTAGTATAAAGAATTCATTGACAAGTTAATATATTTAGGCTGAGTCCAAATGTAAACATAGCCTTAACTCATATTCCTAATATACAACAGCCCAAATAAACCCTTTCAGATTCACAGACCCCTCCCAACACTACAGCTTTGGGAAATCAAAGTTCCACAAAGCTATAGAAGTGATTCACTATTTTTTTAAATTGAAGTATTGTTCACTTACAATGTTATGTTAATTCAAGTGTACAGCATAGTGATCTGGTATTTTCCTAGCTTATATCCTTATCACTGGAGAAGGCAATGGCACCCCACTCCAGTACTCTTGTCTGGAAAATCCCATGGATGGAGGAGCCTGGTAGGCTGCAGTCCATGGCGTCGCTAAGAGTCGGACACGACTGAGCGACTTCACTTTCACTTTTCACTTTCATGCATTGGAGAAGGAAATGGCAACCCACTCCAGTGTTCTTGCCTGGAGAATCCCAGGGACGGGGGAGCCTGGTGGGCTGCCGTCTATGGGGTCGCATAGAGTCGGACACGACTGAAGTGACTTAGCATAGCATAGAATCCTTATAACACTATTACAAAATACTATTGGCTATATTTCTGAGCCGTACATTACATCACTGTGAATTATTTTATACATAGTGATTTGTATCTCTTAATTCCTTTGCCTATTTTGGTCTTATTGCCCTGCCCCACCCCTCAAATAACCACTAGTTTGTCCTTTGTACATCTGTTTTTTGTTATTGTTGTTGTTAATGTTTAATTTTTTATTTTTCACATATAAGTGAAAACATACAGTATTTTTCATCTTCTATCTGATTTATTTCAGCAAGTATAATATATCTCAGGTCCATCTATGTTTCACAAGTGACAAAATTATTTTTTATGACTGAGGAGAAGGCAATGGCAACCCACTCCAGTACTCTTGCCTGGAAAATCCCATGGACAGAGGAACCTGGTAGGCTGCAGTCCATGGGGTCGCACAGAGTCAAGACACGACTGAAGAGACTTAGCAGCAGCAGCAGCAGTAACCTTAGTCAAGTTTCTATCTTAATATTCTCTAACTATATAAACTGAGTCACTGACAATCACATAAAGCCTTGTTTACCTACTATTTCTATGTTAATACTATTACTGTATACCCACCCTTTCCCTGAAAACATTAATAATGATGTGAAAATAACATAATACTTCATCTCCAGAGTATCTTTGACCTTTCTATAGAGACAGAAGATTCAGAACACTGCATGAAGAACAGTTCCTTAAAAACCTTTTGAATAAGTACATTTGAATGGACTTATGTAAATATAGATATATGCAGTTATTTCAAGGAAATCTATTTAATGAAAAGTATTTTATTATCTAGCAAACATCCAAAAATATCCAGTAATCACACAACCAGGGATTTTTGGTTGAGCATCCAAATTTGTTATTTCACACTGATTTACCACACACAATAAATTATTCAAGACAATTGCTATTTTATTGCTCATCTATTTCAAGGATTTAAAGAAAGTTAAATGAGACATAATGGCTTGTCTGCTAAAACATCATCTCAAACTGGCATTGCATTTCAGAGTATTTGCTCCTAGAATCATGGCATTCTGGGCCCAGATATTAAACATCCACACTAAGTTTAAAGTATAAAACAGGGAAGTTTGTTGTAGAAGCTAGAACATCCTTTACTATGAAGTCTGCTTGCTGCTAAGTCACTTCAGTCGTGTCCGACTCTATGCGACCCTATAGACAGATGGCAGCCCACCAGGCTCCCCCTGTCCCTGGGATTCTCCAGGCAAGAACACTGGAGTGGGTTGCCATTTCCTTCTCCAATGCATTAAAGTGAAAAGTGAAAGTGAAGTTGCTCAGCCATGTCCGACTCTTAGCGACCTCATCGACTGCAGCCTACCAGGGTCCTCCGTCCATGGAATTTTCCAGGCAAGAGTACTGGAGTGGGGTGCCATTGCCTTCTCCGTGAAGTCTGCTTATTGTCTATAAATAAATACCTTTGTCTCGCACACAGTCTATCCACCATCTTACCACTCAGTGAAATTCTGGTTTAGCGTCAGTGTTTAATTTTTCCCATGCTAAATTTTGGACTTATTGAGATTCAGCTGCTGGGAAGTTGAAAGGAATAAGAGATTTCTTTATTGTTTGGTTTTGGAGAATGGAGGCCACAGGATTTCATGAAGTAATGTGGTGAACTCTCATTTCACTAAAGATCCACATTTTCCTTGTGGCCACAATGCACTTTCCGATGTCTATGGCTTTGTTTTTCCTTTAGTTTTAATAAAGCCAGAGCCAAATCAAAGGGTATTTTTAGGTATGTATTCGCAGGGTAACTTCTCTAAGTGTTTTTGGTGTCTCAAAATTTTATTCTCCTATGCAAATTGTATATTTTCCATTTGGTAAAAAAATATGTTTCCACATCAAGTCAATGAGGACAGTAAAATGTTCTGTACAGGTGGAAAATGTCAGTTTGCCATTGGAATGAGTGTTTTTAATATTCCTGCCTTGCCAGCTATTGGCTTTCTGAGGTGTAACCATCTTTCCCTTAACTTTTATTCAGTTGTGTTGTTTTAATTCATCACAAAAGACTTTTGGTATTTTATGAGCCTTCACACTTTGACCTGTAATCATCAATCTTACAAGCTTTATTTTGGACAAAAAAGATGAAAAACAGCTGAAAACTGGCTTTCTGAACCAAAATTATCTCTTAACATATATTTTTAAAGAGGAAAATTACTATGACAGGTTGATTGCAATTTAAAACATCAACTTTGGATTACAGGTATTTTAAGGTTCATAATTTCCATAATCATTTTTTTCTGCCAATGAAAGTGCTTCAAATTTAATTTAAAATAGCATCTGTATTAATTTTTATAATTTAGAATGAAAGTTGATTGTTTCTAGGGCTTGTAATTCTCTGAAGTGTTGCATATCAAACTGTGCTCTCTGCGAATTCAAATCATAAAATAAAATGAGCATGTTTTCCCCTGCAGGAATTCCATTTGAATCAAGCCCATCTTTAATTCTTGTCAGAATGCACCATTAATAATTTATTAACATTTATTGTAGTTTATACCATAACACCTTAATACACCTTAAGCTGTTTTAAATATGTATACATTATAATTTGAATATTTTTTATACAGCTTCTCCAATGCTTGATTCACCAGTTACAAATTTGAATAATCTCCTCATTGTATTAGGTATTATGGGATACCACTCACAGGAATGCAGTTTAAGGAGGAAAAACTGAAGTCAAACTGTTAAGTGCATAATTATGGAGGGATGTGGCATGCTACAATTTTATATCTGCTCATTAGCTTTAATTAAACCATGTCAGTTTTTGAAATCTTTTGAGGCTGCTAGAATGAGTATTTCAGGGGTACTTTTCTGAGTGACTTTAGTTTCAAATCCAGGGATTGAATACAATTTAATACATTCATTGCAGTCGGTATTGACAATAGCTATTGCAAGGAAAGAATCTTTGGGTCAAAGTTAATTTCAGAAGGTTATAGTGTTGTCAATTCTACAAAATTGGGAAATGGAAATGTATATTATTGTGTGACATTTTTGTCAGTTCCTGAAATGGCAAATAGTTAGCGATAGAATGAATGCAGGTCACACCTCTTCTTTCTTTTGATGTGACACTCCAAGACGTCAGACCACCATCCAAACAGAGGAACGCTGAGGTTAGGAAATTATTTTTGCAATCTATTTCTACATTACAGAGCATATGCTCTATTGAATATTTTTCAAGCCTGAGGGATTTGTCCTATAGAAAACAGGATAGAGTAAACATATATATATATATATATACACACACACATATATATATATGTTTATTGTATCTATTTTTGTGTACTATCTTTTGCACACACACACTCATGCATGCACACACACACGATATTCTGAACTCCTTTGAATGCTGTCTGCAAGTTACTTACATAATTAGGACCATCTGCTCTATTACCAACTTCTTAGAATTGTGGCATTCTGTGATGTGATTGCAAATCATTAAGCATCCTGTTAGAAGAATAAGTATGCATGATACTTCTAAAAGATTCTCAGAGATCTTACAGGGGTATACTGTGAGACCCTGAAAAAGTAATGGATCAGTAAGTATTAATTTCAAAACATCCTTTGATTAGTGAATATTGTCCAACTTTTTACTTATAAATACCACTTCTTTTAACAGTTAAGTAAAATTTAGGGGGATCTTAAAATATAGCTCCTCATGTCCTGTGAAGTACACATTTAAAGAATAACAGCATTGTGGTAGCATAGTCAAAACATCCAATAATGAAATTATCCCTCTTGCTCTTATTAAGGCAAGATACTACTTCTCGACTGACAAGATTTTAGTATTAAATATTGAACTGCAGGCTAAATAAATCCCTTTGTTGTTACTTTGCCGTTGTTAAAAATTTGGTTGGTTATAAACATAGCTGATTTCTGAATTTGTTTCTTTTAAAATGTGTAAGTTTGAAAGATGCTTGCAGGGCTGCTTTTTAATCAGTTCAAGAACCAATAGAAATTTCAAGTTTTGTTTAACTTATATTTTAGTTTTTTACTTTTTTCAGATCTAAATACTCTCACATGAGTATTCACACGACCCATATTAAAATGTATACATTTTCTCATAGTTTGTGTTGCTCTTGTTGTTTAGTTGCTAAATCATGTCCGACTCTTTTGTGACCCCACGGGCACAAAAGCCCGCCAGGCTACTCCATCCATGGGGATTTTCCGGCTGGAGTACTGGAGTGGGGTGACATTTCCTTCTCCAGAGGATCTTCCCAACCCAGGGATTGAAACTAAGTCTCCTGCTTTAGCAGATGGGTTCTTTACCACTGAACCAGCTTATGTATTTATATGTAAGTGCATTTACATTATTTCAAGTGTTTTCTGGTCTTCATATTGATGTTATATGCAAATTTAAGAATCATTAAAAATTTTTTTTCTTCATTTGAATGTCTTCTACTAATCTAAAATAAACTCTTCTATCAATCTGGTTGTCTAATACCTCTTCCTTGTATAAGGCGATCTGAAAGGTGATCATAGAAATGGTAGTCATTTCCATTTTCAATATTTATGAATTATCAGTCCATAAGGTGAAATTAAAGAACAAAATTCATGTACAGTGAGGAGGATTCTTAGTGTCTGAGGTATTGACATGGCATGCAGGGCCAGTTTCCTGTACCCACAGATCACACTTGGGACCCCTGCCGGCCAGCTTGTGAATGCCAGACCCTAGACTAAAGTAGGGCCCCTACAGAATGTCCATGTTCTGATGTAATGTCTCTCATCTGTGAAGCTACACAGATATCAGTGTCATTTTAACAAGAGAACAAAAGTAAATCTGGTATATATTTATATATATACACACATAAGCATATGTATATGTATGTATATATAATTTCATATCTAATAATTGTCTTTGTTTAAGTATAATAGGAGTGAAATGCTGATCTAATTTTTCATACCAGAAAGGGACTGACCAGCTATGTTCCTCTCCACCATGACCATTCTACAATTTCCTCCTTTGTCAGGGCTATTGACCCACGTTTTGAGGCAACATTGATACTACCTTGGTCTTTTCCCAACTTGGCATTTAAGCTGACTGTTGGCAGTGATTTTTTAAGCTTTTCATTTACTAGGAAGAATTACTTTATAAAATTTTAAGGTTGTTATTTATTACAATCTTAAGCACAAATCAATACATATTAATACATTGCTAATAATAATAACACTGACCTGCAGAATGGTATTCTTTCAAAGCAAATAAAAGATGGACATGTGAAGTTTTCATTTCTTTTCTATTTATTTTTCCTCCACCTACTTGGAAAATCATGACATAGATATGATGACATTAAAACAGTTTATTAATTAATATCATATTTTGAGTATATTGGTGAATAAGAAAATAAATACAAGATAATGTAGCTATGTAGAATCTGCATTTAGTCTAGGCTTTCTGTGGTTAACTGTGAAAGCTGAATTGCTTCTCCTTATTCTTAGCATTTCCCTATGTAGTGCTTCTCTCAGTAGGAGTTATGGCCTCTAGGAAAAAAATTAGATGTGCTTTTAAGAACAGATGAAAAAAAGATTGATGAACTTGAGTGAAATGTATGCTATGTAAAGTGTACACTGCAGTTTTCTTTCAACTTTGATACTTTAAAAGCAACGCACAGAGTTTTCTCCAACATCCCTTCCCTCTCTTTGAATGTGCACAGTGGGCGCTGTTCGATAACAACTGGATTTTTTTTCACAGTTTCACCTACAGAACATCTATTGAACTTTACCATAAAGGCTCCTAAAAAGTCACATTTAAATTCAGTGGATAAATACTTAGCATTTCCCCTGAAATCTGATTTAACTAGATATTGGTAAAAACTTTTGCTATGATATGGACTTTTAAAAAATACTTTGCAGTTATTTTTTGAAGGGAAGATTTAGGGATAAAATCCATAGTCTGTTGTTGACTCTACAAGTGTCATAAGAAATAATGAAGGATTGAACAAATACATTTCAGAATTTGTCACTTTACAGAGATCCACTTTAAAATTTTACTTTTGAACTCTAAAAGAAAGATGCTGAATTTATAAAAGTAACAGAAAATATATACAAATTATTGGAGGTTAATTTTGTTGAAAAGGAGACAACAAATCACTTTCAACGTATATTTGCCAACTAGACAGACTTAGTCAATGTAGCATAATTGCATCACAATTATTATGTGAAAACATAACAGCATATTTTTAATTGTAAAGAAGGTACTTCTTAAACTATTGCTGCCTTTTCCTAAAGACAGGAGCAGAGATTTGGCTAATTTCTGAATGTGGCTAATTTTTGAATTTGGCCAATTCTTACATTTGGAAAAAACTTGGCTATTGCCATGTTCTAAAGATGGAACCTCTTTATCCTCTGCTCCATCCCCTTGAAGGGTAACTCTTCTCTAGTAATTCTTATTAAGACTTTATTTTTAAACAAAGTTTATTTTTTTGATCGAATTTGTCATGAGTTGGAATAAAGACAATTTCATTAAATATAATAGAATTTCTTCTTCAAGGTATGTGTTTTTAAGTATAATTGCTCTGAGTTTATGTATTTGTG
>NW_011494622.1:993056-1017157 GCF_000754665.1 Bison bison bison
ATATATATATATATATATATATATTTAAATATATGCATGGTATATTAGTTATGTGTTGCTGCTTAAAAAATGAAAGCCTCCAGAACTCAGTGTCTGTGGACCCAGAATCTGAATGCCTAACTCTGACTCAGGCTCTGATGTCTCCTGAGGCTGCAAAGTGTTGGTTGGGAACACGGTCATTTTCAGGCTTGAAAAGTGGGGGAAATCCTCCTCCAAGCTCTTTCTGTTGCCTGTTGGCTCTCTCCAGGTCCTCACTCATTAGTGGGTAGAGATTATTTTTTCCAATACAGATCTCTGCATATGGTGCAGCACAATATAATAGCTGCCTTCCTCCAGCACAAGGACTTTGATTGATAAAGGGAGAGAAAGAGAGAGTGCCAAGATGGGAGCCGTGGTTGTTTTGTAACCAAACCTCAGAAGTGATACCTGTATTTTATTGATTAGAAGTGAGTCTGTGAGTCTAGCTCATAGTCTTAAGGGAGGAGATTCCCTAAAGGCATGGATACCAGGAGGCAAGGGTCACTGAGAGTCATCTCAAAGACTGCTTCCCACATATGATCAAAACTTACAGGCAATCTATGGCTGTTTAGTCACTAAATCGTGTCTGATTCTTTGTGACCCTGTGGACTGCAGCACACGAGGCTCTTCTGTCCTCAAATATCTCCAAGAGTTTGCTCAAATTCATGTCCATTGAATCAGTGATACCATCCAACTGTCTTATCCTCTGCTGCCCTCTTCTCCTTTTGCCTTCAAGCTTTCCCAGAATCAGGGTCTTTTCCAATGGGTTGGCTCTTCACATCAAGTGCCCAAAGTATTAGAGCTTTAGCTTCAGCATCAATCCTTCCAATGATGAGTTAAAATTTCTGAAACATCTTAGTTTCAGAAAGTCAGCATTCTCACTTTGTTGTTTCTACTAATTATCAGATGCTGAGAAAATAAAGTCATATCTTTGGGCCCTAGCAACTTCATTTTTTTCTGTAAAATGATGTTAGTTGTCACATATACCCTACTTTTAAATATTATGTTGTTTGTGACATTTAATATTTGAAAAGTATTATATTTTATTCATAAATTGTTTTTCACTATTTTAGGAAATTGTTCTACTTTTATTTACCAGAGCAATTTATTCTTATATATGCAGAGGTAGCTTAGAGTGTTGGTGCAGGAGAAGAATGCATTGGTTTGCATGCTTTGTCAGCTGCTGGCTGTGTACAAGTGACTTAATGTGTTTCCACTTTTTCATCTATAAAATGGAGATGCTAATAGTACTAACTTCATAGAACTGTGAGGCTTCTAGTCCATACAAATAGTTTGAAAACTACTTATTATTGATTAAGCTCTCAATTAAAGACTCTTTTTATTATTGTAGAAATCATAGAAGTAGTAGTTGTAGCAATAGTGTTAGTAGCAGCACTTTGGGAAACATTTTGAAATAGTATAAACTGTCAGTATTCAGCTAATAAATGGTCTGTTTGAGCTTAGAAAGAAATAAGACAAAGGCTCCCATATACCTATTGTTCTATTAATGAATCCTTGAAACAATTTTGACCTTTTCTCCCAGAAAGTAAGATTATATGGTACAAAAGGAAATATCACGTAGCATATTATTTTTATGACAATTAACTGTCAATGAAAACAAAAGCCAGCTTGGTGACCATATTCAGCTATGAGCTTTCATACAGAGGAAACAAAACCTTAAAGGGAAATACCCTTCACAGGAGGCCCATCCTACGGAAAACCTGAGATGGGGAGATAATAAAACCTCTCTCCATGGAGTTGAGACTACCATCTGTGTCAGCAAGCTGATACCTTAGAGGGAAAACTGAGGGAACAATGTAGCATCTTCTACTTTGATGACATTTAATGAGAAGCTGGTGACGCTTTATACCAGATCTAATAGCATTTTATCGATTAATTTTGCTCTTCAACACAAACAATGTCTTAAGTGATTGGGGACCTCCGGGCAACACCGAAAACTTGGCCTGGGCTGCTGTTGCTTAAAAACCATGTTTGTAACATTTCAGGTAACAAAAGGATTATGTAACATTCACATAAGGAATCATCCTTTTAAACCAGTGGTTTAAGAGATTTGTTACTAAAGTATGATTCACTGTAAAATTGCAAAATCTATACAGTGTCTTCCCTTTTTTGGACAACTTTTTTCATATGTATTCCTGGCATCTATGAAAACATCATTTGGCTGTCTCAATGGACTGTTTACCTAAATGTCTATAGTATATAAAACTGTAATAATCTACAATTAAAGGAACCCCTTCAGAATTGTGGTTTTATATGGGGTCATATGGAAATGACGTTTTCATGACCATACCTTTTAAATAATTCAGTGTTTCCACAGTTCACTCAGTCATCAATTTATTCCCAATCCACATTTAATCAAGGTCACATTTGAATTTCTTTTTGGAGTAAATCTATTATTATTATTTGATTTTTCTTTTCTTCTCAAATCTAATTAAATACACAGATAATATTAACTTTGGTTGATGAAGTGACTGTGTATTAGCATCTAATAAACTCTAACACAAGGCAGCCAATGGTCTGAGAATTCAAATTAACACTGCCATTAAAGCAAAGGTCTAAAGCAAGGGAATTTGTCCTCTTTCACTGAGAAATAATTGAAAGAGAGACTGGAAAAAAAGATAGTAGTTCACAGACAAATGGGTATAGTATTTACCCGAATAAAAATGGGGATCTGATTCAGCGTTACTTCATTGACTACCTCTAGTAATTTCAATAGCTTTATTGCTGCTGAATCGCTCATCTCCACGGGTCTGTTATATAGATTTTATGGTTAAATAAGCACATAGTCATTGCTGAGATATACAGAGTTGTAAATTGGTTCATTTCATAGTTAGGAATAACTTTAGAACTCAATTGTTAACAGAAATACTACTTCTCATCAATCGCCTTGAGAGTCAAGTGGATGTTAAGAGTCTCTTTGGGAAGAGAGAGGGTCTGCTATTGTTTTCCATCTTTATCAGAATCCAAAGTTTCACACACGCTGTAAGCACAGTGTATCTTGTAGCATGAGACTCTCCATATTTAAAGTATGATCATTTCTTGCTTGAGCCCTTTAACAGCCCTTTTTTTTTCTATCCAACTTTCCATCTGGCTAAAGACCAAGACAACTATGAAAACTTTTATAAATCAGCCTTAAGAGTTTATCATTTCACTGATCTTCTGAAGTTAGCCTAGGTTGACTAAGGCAATGTTCGACCTGTATTAAATACCCGCTCGCCATCCTCCGGACTCTTGGATTGTTTGTGACGTGATCAGCCCTGCCTCTCGGTGACTGCTGCCATCTGGTCACTGTGACTCTGGAAAGGGCTGGGTAGATGCTCCTGGCTCTTTGTAGTGCCCATCACACTGATAGAATGATTAACATGCCACTAAGATAATGTCTCAAAAGCTGTCCCATAAAGTGTGGTTTGGGGATGTTAATGTTTAATTGGCCCTTTGGTTACATTGTTGTTCTTTGGTTACTAAGTCATGTCCAACTCTTTGGGACCCCATGGACTGCACCATGCCAGGCTTTCTGTCCTTCAGTGTCTTCTAGAGTTTGCTCAAAATCATGTCCATTGAGTCAGAAATCCTATTGAACCATTGCATCCTCTGTCGCCCTCTTCTCCTTTTGCCTTCAATCTTTCCCAGCATTATGGTCTTTTCTAATGAGTTGTCTCTTCTCATTGACTACATTATGTCATCTTAAAAAAATTAGAAAAAAATCCCATGAAAGGATATGAAATATATATAATACAATGATTTTTTCCTAAGATATGGAGACTCTAACACATTAGAAGAAAATTAATTATATTTTATATTTACTAAACTAACATATATTTCAGTTGGCTAAATTATTATCACAATATAAATAATATATCACTATACCATTGACAAAACATTTTATGAATTACCTAAAGGATAAGGACAATGAAGATGATGACAACAAGTCTATTATTTTTGTAGAGGAATGAAAACATATGAGAAAGTAAAATTCTTTCATGACGATGATCAGACAGTACATTTAAACTGCATCTTCTTTCAGATTTGAACTTATTACTTTTTTCCCCAAATGTCTCTAAAGATGCTACTTCTAGATATTCACCATGTCATTAAGAAAATCATAGTATATCAGTATTTATTTCATTCACAAACTGTAAATCCAGTGATGTGATGCCAACCATCTAAATAAGCTATAATAAACTGGGAAGAAAATGTTGTTTTATAGTGCTGTTTTATCAAAGCATACACATTCTACACTCATTTAACTTAGAACAGCTCTCTAAGCATATGAAAGAGTAGAAAATGCTGTAGAAAATGAAGCTGCAGCTTAGGAAGGTCAGTGCTTTCAGAAAGTGCCTGGCACTTCCCAGAGCCATGATTCAAACACAGTCTCGTTCTGACACCACCATGAGTACTCATGAAGTGGGACCAGGTTGGGAAGTTTCTGGACATTCATCGTTTATAGGCGCGTGTTCATGAAATGGACTCATAACTCCATTTATGTGCAGGAAAGGGAAAAGTAATCAAGATTAGAATCAATAAAACATCTTAGTCTTTGTTCATCACAAATTTTCCTTAAGTTAATGGAAATTAGATCAAATGCATAACACTGGGGATCATCTGTTTCTCCCCGCCACACACACAAACACACCTTTTCCTCTACCTCAGTAAGCTTGCACTTTATTTCATTATTTTATCTGCAAGCTATTATAAGTTTTGAATTAAGGCATGTATATTGAGGACCTTTAACTGTAAAGCCCCGTAGGCGGTATTGAACATTTAGATGGAGTTCTTAAACACACAGAAGAGGAGTGGACATAATGCACACCATTAAACCAGATTTGTTTCCAAATTTAAACAAATTTGTAAGAACAGTATTTCTGCTATTGGCTAGATCTAGAAAAATGTCCTTTGAGTAAGGTATGACAAATGGGAAATACTTGCACAGGGCTGATTATTACTAATAAAAATATTAGATAAAATGACATATGTACGTGTGTGCTCAGTCTCTTCAGTCGTGTCCAATTCTGTGCAACCCTATGGACTGTAACCCACCAGGCTCCTCTGTTCATGGGATTCTCCCGGCAGGAATACTGGAGCCAGTTGCCATGCCCTCCTCCAGGGGATCTTCCCAACCCAGGGATCGAACCCGTGTCTCCTGCATATGCTGCATTGCAGGTGAATTCTTTTAACCACTAAGTCACTATGAAGCCCCAAAGTAACATGCTGTACTGTGCTTAGTCACTCAATCGTTTCCGATTCTTTGTGACCCCAAGGACTGTAGCCAGCCAGGCTCCTTTGTCCATGGAATTCTCCAGGCAAGAATACTGAGATGAGTTCCAATGCCCTCCTCCAGGGGATCTTCCCAATCCAGGGATCAAACCCAGGTCTCCCACATTGCAGGCAGATTCTTTACCATCTGAGCCACCAGGAAAGTTCCCCAAATGACGATTTGCTTAATTTACTTTTATAACTATAAAGTGTGTATTTTTAGGGTTTTCTAATGACTCAGTCTTTGACATCCTCTGCATGTTTCTATTTTAACAAAAGATTTAATTTTATGTCGAGTTTCCTGTTCATGTGGGTTTCACGCTTGAATTACTTTTTTAGGAAAACTAAATGCTTAGAATACTACATTTCCTGTTCATAGTGAGGCGAGGTCAGAAGCCAAACACTTTTCTTCCTTTTTGTTGAGGCGGTGGACCTACACACAATCAGTTCCCAGGGCTATTTTTTAATGAGTGAAAGCAGGAAGAGGGAAAGTGCGAGGCTAAACATGAAAGAGTGCCCGTGGCAAAGAAAGAGAGAGAGAAAGGAGGGCGGTAGGGCGTAGGGAAGGAAGGGAGGGAAGTAGGAAGGAAACGCAGCAGGGAGTACAATAGCCAACAGTGCGCAGTGGGGATGATGGGGTCTTGCGGAGGTCTTCAGGGTCCCTGTAAGTCTTTATACCTCCAGTACCCTCTGTTTTAATGGTCACAGTGGTTACTTCTATTTTGCACTGAAGAGGGTTTGGGGGCTTCAGTCTTGTCCTGGCACACATCCAGGGATGCTATGACTGAAGATCATCAAGGAAGGGCAAGAAGAGAGGAGGGCAAAGACTGAGCAGTGCTGATGGCCGATGTTCCTTGCACGCATGCTCAGTGGAGGTCTGACTGTATAAATGGAGAAAAGAAAAGGTGAAAATCACAGTGGAGGATCGATTCCCTTTCATTAGATAGAGACTTCTCACACTCTCTCCCCTGGCAGGTTTCCAGGACCTGCCTGTACTGGACATTGCAGCAGAAACTTCATCTCTGGGTGAAGACCAATCCCCTGGTCTAAATAAATGCATTCAGAGCCTGGGAAGAATCTCCCAACTTGGGATCCTCAGTTAATGGAAGCCCCAGCTACCGGGGGGGACATGTACAATAGTGCAGTCAGGACACTGATTAAGGTCATCCATGACTTTGTTTTGATCTGGAGTTGGGCTAGTCTGCGGTCTTCTTAATAGAACTCTTCAGGTTCTTATAGACTGAGATCAGGAGAACCTGAAGGACTTGACTTGAGGTCATATTAACTTCCCTGAGCTTGTTGAGTTGCCAAGAACTCTCTATTTCTCTCCCTTAACTCTGGGGCTCCATCCTGGCTATGAACTTGCAGGACACATGCCTGTTTGGGCCACTGTCCTGCCCACCAGGCATCTTCCAGTAGATTTTTCTAGCACTCTAATTTATTAATTTATAAACATTCTTTCCCCCACACCATCAAAAATATTTGTGACTTTTCAATTATTTTGTTCTCTTCAGTATTTTAGAGATGATAGGTGTGGCTGTTAGATTAATTACAAATGGATTTATTTTTTTTAAGTCATGGCAAATGTGCTTCTGATTTGAATTTTTTTTAATCCTACTAATTGCATGATTTTGGTTAATAAGAAGCAAAGGTCAATTTTAGAGTAGATGTTCAGATAGAAGTTTGAAATATTTCTAAAGCAAAAGTTGAGTTGTCACCTAAATAATCTGTAAATTCAGGGGATTCATCTTATACTTAAATAATCAACTAAAAGCAATGTCTGTGGAGAAGGAAATGGTAACCCACTGCAATATTTTTACCTAGGAAATCCCATGAACAGAGGAGCTGGCGGGCTACAGTCCATAGTCACAAAGAGTCAGCCACAACTGAAATGACTTAGAACATTTACCAGACCACATATACTTATAAATGTCTGTTTTTATATTTAAGAATCTTATAAAATCTAAGAAATAAACAGATAATTAATATATTTCAAAAGAGCAACATCTGAAGTTTGTAAAATGCTTGAAGATTGTATTTCCTGTGTTTGAATTCAATGGCAAGTATAAAAGTGGAGAGAAATATACATGGGGGAGGGTTTCTAGAAACAAAATAGAACCTTTTGGAAACAGTAGACATTGTGCCAATAGCATTTTGGCAAGCACTGCTTGCCAAAACACAGAGTAATTTTAAATATTGGAGCCAAATAGGCAAAAATGATTGATTAAAGCAAGTTTGCTAAATTGAAATCTTGGTCATTACCAGTGACTGTGTGAGACAATGAATCTTTGCCTAAAGCAGTGAGTGCAATAAGGCTTTTCATAACTTTTTGTATGCATAGTAAAGACTAAATTTGTTGCAGCATCCACAGAGATTTAAATTAATTTCAGAAAGAAAATTATTACATTAATTTGTTTTCATCGAATATAATTTAGAATTAGTTATTCAGTAAGGGTTTTCCCAGTAGCCTTTAATAAAATGATAGAGATGGGCTTATGGGGAGAGATTCTTAATTGTTCAGCATTCCATTTCTGTTTGACTCATTTTAGAACTTAGTTATTAGTGTGAAGCAGCTTCAGTAAACTGGTGTTTGTAAACTAAAGTCCCTGACTCCCAGGTCTGCTTTCGTATTATTATTACCTTTAAAGAAGTACACACATGCAAAGCTTGTTCTAGCACAAGCTGTTTGCAGGAGCATTCTGATTGTTCTGGAAGCATAGCATAACACAATGAACTGGTTTTAAATGTCATCTCAATCTACTGAAATATATAGCTCTCAGAGGCACCTCCTGTGGGTTTCTATAATGTAAATTTCCAGTAAGTCTTGAGTTTGCCTGACTTTTGTTCAATACGATACAGCTTTCATAGACTAAATAGATGACAACCTTGTGCTTGAAAGAGTTAACACACAATGGTGGGTCTGTACAATCCTGCTCAAGGGAATTATACAGTAAGGACAGCCTAATTATAGTGAGGCTGTAGTTCAGGTTCTTCAGTGAGGAGTAGCTGCTTAATTGAAGACTGGACCAACCAAATGTCCCAGGTCCTTCTGATTTATTGATGTTAATATAAAATTTGATGAAGTAATACATGTAAAATCCTTTGAAAAATATTAAGTGGTTATAGAATGATAACATACTCTATGACAGATTTTAGCCTGAATTCCTGTTCCTCATCTCGCTAGCTGAGAAATTAGATTGTCATTTGGTCAGTGCAAATAGTGCTTGTAATGAAGAGCTGGACACCTTGTGATCCACAGGCTGTAGGCTGCCACCGGCTGTGGGCCTCATCCTTCAAAACACCTAACTGCTTGCTATCACCTCTTCTTCCATTTTTCAACAGCAGGCTACCCCACTCCAGCAAGATGAATAGAACACTAGAGTTTGAGACCTTCTGGCAGCTCTTAAGAAAATGTGCTGAGCCCGGGATTCAGCAGCAAATAGACACTAAATATTTGGTAAATGATTCAAGAAGTGATCAAATAAATACATGAAGAATATAGGCAGCAGTACATATATGCTAAGTGGCTGCTGTAAGGTACAAGGTTAGTTACTTTCCCTGTGCAAAAACACAGTTAAATGTATGTTTCAGGCCTCCCTGAGGTGAATTTGTTGGTATCATAAAGACATACAAATCAAGAGATCACAATTGGCAGATAATACCCACCGATGATTCAAGTAACACGAGTTAACACAAGTTAAGATTTAATAGAATGACACAGAAGGAGACGGCACCTTAAACTAATATAATTAGTGAGGCTTCTTTAGATTGAGAGAACTTGAAGAAAAGATACAGACCTGGTTACATGGATCAGAATGAAGGGCACATTCTAGGAAACATGGCAGAATGAGAAGCCAGAAGGATGCTATCTGTGTGGCTGGGGAATTAGACTTGCTAAGCAGGGTATTCACATGATAACTAGTGGACTAAAGTACCTTACTGGCGGTGTTGCAGTTGTCTAGAATTGTAAATGTGAGAATCGGAGCGTGTGTCTACACATATGAGAATCTGTGCAATGAATAGCTATGCAAAATAGTGCTTTACAAGTGTGAGGCTAAATGTGTGCTAGTGAGAAGAATTTGAGGGCTGTGAAAGAGGCAGAACGGTGGGAAAGGATATTTCCATAAACCACATGGAAAGTGATCAGGATATGGGTTCTGATGGCATCAAAAAGAGTAAAGAATGAGCCCCATTCATGAAGTATGAAGAAATAATGAAGCTTTAGAAATTGATTGGGGAGTTTTGAAAAATTAGTTTAGAAAAGTATTGCCCCAAATAAAGGACTGCTGATAGACAAATAGGAGATATTCAAAAATTTAGGAATCATGTAAAATTAGAACATAACTAATTTTAGTTTTTTTTTCTCTTTGCGTATTATTATTATTTATTTCTATTGGGAATTTCTCACGACTTACATGTTCTTGGCTTTAAGAATCTCCAGAAGAGAACTCAGATGGCATTTCCTTAATACCATTTGACCTGAACACATTTGACTCAAAAAAAAAAGAAAAAGAAAGAAAGAAAGAAAGAAATTTAACAGTTAGGTGTATTCCTTAGGATATGCTAGAGGGAACACTGAAAGGGATAGTAGTTGGGTGTTCCCCCCCTCATTTTATAAGAGCAGGTATACTCTTGGTATTGAGCCAAGTTTGAGTATATATTGAGCCAACCTTGAGTATTAACCCTTATGTTTATCTTGAAAATCCTTATTTACTTTTCTGAGTCATTGTCTTTAAAATTGAACAGAAGGATGGCATTTAATTTATAACCATTATACCTAATAAAATTGGAGCGTTTTAACACAACTCTTTAAAAGTAAAATATTAGGATCTCTTTGGAACGTGATTGTAAATTGTTCTGAATCAAATGCAGATCTGGCTAATATACATTTGGAGTAAAATTCACTTTTGAGCTCATGAAGAGTCTGTATTTTTTATGCAAAAAAGTATGTAGTAAAAGATATATATATATATATATATATATATACTGATTTCTTTTGAAAAGGGGATCTTCTGAACTGGAGTGGAAATATTTAATTAACCAGTTAAATAAGCCACCTTAGTATCAAGAATTTGGGAGAATATATAAAACCTGAAGCTATTTGAATTTTAGTGAGCTAGAATAATTGGATATATCAGATTCCTTATGTCTAATCTAGCTGCTCCTGATATCTTAACCTGAAATTGACAGTTGACTTGGAACTCTGAAAAATAAATATGGAATTCCTTTTATCATATTAAATGGAACTGTCTTTCATTAAGACTTATACATATTTATACTAAACACTAAGATATTAGCCTGAGGCAACAAAGTTCTAAAATATTTTTCACTTTCAAAAAAGAAAACAGTGTCAGTGTAATTTGTGATTTAAAAAAATGTATTCTAATGTTAATGATTAAACAATGTATTTTATAGATGGAGCTAGTCCATTAACAGGATCCCAATTCATATTTATTGGTGTCAATTCAGTTTATGAATGTCCATTAATTGTTCACAAGGTGTTAGAGAACACAGCAGTATTAGGTAGTATTAGTCATACATGCAGTTTTAGAGTATCTATTAATATTTTTGAAACTAATTCAGCTTTTTCAAATGATTTTTAGATACAGGAAATGTTCCAACTGGCATAAAACTGGAATTCACCCAATAAAAGAGAGGCTGCAAATCTACTTAGCTAATTAAAGGAGCTTATGTTAGGCAGTAGGTTCAATTCAGAAGACTGAGGATCAGACCAACATTTTAAAGATAAATTACAAAGGATAATTTGGAGGTCCACATTATGTTTTTACACAAAATTTTCAATCTGTAAATTGCTAGTTAGTTAGAACACTGCCTCTTTAAATTTTGAGATTGTTATTCATTTTATATATATATATATCATTATATATATATATCACCATATCAGTAAAAATTAGCAATACTTCTGAATTTCTGTGTAATTGGACATTTTATCTATGTTCTGTTCCACATGTGCTTAATTTAAATCTTTCCTTTGTTAGCTAATCACTAAAGGTTACTGTGACTCTATCTATGATGTCATCTCTATGAGTTAAATCAGAACATTGAGCCAAACGGTGACTTGGGCTAAGAATAGCAGCAAATCTGATGAGGGTGTTTTTTTCTATGTCTTCATTAAAGGAACTTTAATAAAGTATCAATACAAAGAGGATTATTACACTGTCTATGTGTTTTGTAACAAGATCCAGATTTTCATGTTTGTCATATGTGTAAATTTTTTTTTAACCACAGGATATGTGCAGATATGCAAATTACATAGCCTATACACTTATGTTTAAATCTCACCTTCACATTTGTTGAAATAATTATGCTTACTTCTAAAGTTTCTGTTAACTTCATAAACAGATAATTGAATACAGTGACAAAAACCCCTTGAATCTATTATATTAGCCAATTGAATTAGAAAACTTAGATTTCATTTATTAAAAAAGAAAGCACACAAAGACATATACGCTTGCCTTTTAAAATCAGGCTTCTCTCTCAGTTCCTACCCTGCAAAATTTGAGCATCCGCAATGAGCATCTTTCTCATTATCACAAATCCACCAACCTGCCACCAAGGTCTGGGGGCACTTGGCTGGCACAGTATGGCCAAGCCTCAGAAGAGCTTTTTTCTGCTTTTCTGGTAGAGATGTATGGAGGTTAATAGGTTTTGGTCAGAAGTACTTAAAGCAATTTTTAAAATTACATTTCAGAATATCCCACCTGACCTATCAATTGTCCTATTAGACCTAAAGTGATGAGAACTAAAACTTGGAAGTCATCCCCCACCTCCCAGCAGTCGCCAGGTGTGATGCTGCTATAGAAAGAAATCTTTAAAAGCCTCCAGCATGAGACAGTAATACCCCCTGCCTTGGAAATCTTAATGATGTAGAAACTGATTGAAGTAGAAAAAGGAGAGTGAAATTACCGTGCGATGTATTCCTGTTTCTATTTTTAAAAAAGATACACCATGGTTGGTTTGGTGTGAGAAAGCATGTTAAATCTTCATCAACTGTGCTTTATACGTCTAGGCGACAATCACATTAATGTGATTATAGGTAATCTATTCAGATTCATGAGGTAGGCATTTTGTAATTGCCTGCTGTAATTATGTTGAATTGTACCTTTTCAAAACTTGTCTTTTCATGTCAAAAAATGTTTTTCTCTTTCTCTTCTTTTAAAGCTGCATTTACAAAATCAAGTTATAATTACTTGACTTGAAAAGAAAAAACTAGCAAGATGTAGCCTTTAAGTAACTAAGAGTCAATCCATCAGTTACAGCTAATAAATAGCCCTAGATTCATGGCCCTGGACCCGGAGTGAGATAATCAATGGAAAGTAGAAAAGGCATGAGGATAATTTATTTGTTGTCAAATAATGTTTATATGTGCCTATGCCAATGTGAACTAATGGCATAGAGTAAGCTCGTTAATGTAGATAGATGTACATTAAAATTTGTAGGAGAAATAAGGTGTTTATAAATCTGATGACCACTTTTTAAATATTTTTAGATGTGGTGATTTGTACACGGTAAGAAACAGGCAGTATTAAGAAGAGATTTTCTTCCTTTTCCAGTCTGAAGAAAAATGTGTGTTTCAATATGTAAGCTTAGAAAATTCATTATTTTGGTCCTTAAGAAAGAGAGAGAAAGGAAAAGTATGCCCCTGTACTATTATGTTATGACATCCTAGAAACATCACACAGATGCACTGACACAATAAAGTAAATCACCTCTACTGATGTCATAGCCCATATTCTGTCCCCAAGAAAGAGAAACTCCCGTTGGCATTGCAGTAGTTTCCCTTTCTAAGAGTTTAAATTCAGCAGATGGCTCCTCAAGTGGCAGCCATATGGATCATCTTTAGGTGTGAACTTTGTTTACAGGTGATTTCTCTTGCAATTTAAGATACCAGGTTGCCATATATATAATCTTTGTACTTGGGTCTGCTCATTCTCATATCTCTGAGAATTTAAATTTGCATGATTTACTCCTATCTAGTTTTGAGTTTCTCAATTACAAAAGCAAAACTTGTCACTGGAGATAATACAGAGGTTTACAAGGTATCTAATGAAAGCTCCCACCCAGACTTTCCCAACCAATCGCCATTCTCCAGAAGTAATCATGACTAATAGTCTGGATATCTCTCCAGACATTTTTCCATACACACAAGTCTCTGTGTACATGTGCATACACATATAAGATAGATCTATTTTTTTTAATGGCTTTATACTATAGAATGTGTTCTCTAATTTACTTTTTTTTCATATTTCAATATGTTGGGGATGTCTTTCCATTTCATTATATGTTTCTTATTATTACATAGGCCCCCAATGGCACCCCACTCCAGTACTCTTGCCTGGAAAATCCCATGGACGAAGAAGCCTGGTAGGCTGCAGTCCATGGGGTCACGAAGAGTCGGATACGACCGAGAGACTTCACTTTCACTCCAGTGTTCTTGCCTGGAGAATCCCAGGGATGGCAGAGCCTGGGGGCTGCCGTCTATGGGGTCGCACAGAGTCGGACACGACTGAAGCGACTTAGCAGCAGCAGCAGCAGCAGCATTACATATTTTACATGACCATATTTTTAAAAATATTTTTGCTGGTGGATATAATGAAAATCCTAGTACGCATGTCTTTCTATGTGTAGACTAACGCTGAAATAGAGTAAGTTCCCAGAAGCAGGATTGCTGGGTCAAAGAGGGTGCACGTTTTTGATGTGGATGAGATGAAAAGCAGTGCAAGAGGCGCCATGTGGAAAAATGGATGAGGGTGGGTCTTGGTGTCTGACACACACGTGTTCTATGGTGGCTTTTCAAAAATGTTCTAAAAGTATGTCTTAACTACCTATGCTGTGTGAGTACTGATAACTGTGAGGTCATGAGCAAGCCTCAGTTTGTTATAAGTAAAACAGGGAGGAAATCAACCCCAGGTCAAGGGTTTTAATGACAAGGAGGGATGATGGATCTACTTAACACAGCCCCTGCCACATGATAGATTCCATATGTTATTACATGAGTCTTCAATATGTTTTATTTCTATAAGCTTCAGCTTTATATCACCATGTCATTATCTCAAACTCAAGAAGTATATTTTCAGCTTTACCAGAAACCAACTTACTTCTCTTTGACCTATTTCTGTTACCAGTAAAACTTTGTTTTTGTCATCCAGCTAAGAACACCCTAGTTTTGCCCTGATTTGCCACACTGATTCAATACCCAAAGGCTTTGGGGTTCTGCAAGGGCTAAGGATCCCTCTCTTTGTTTCAGAATTATCCAGTTATGACTTGATTTTTCCGATTCTTGGATTTTTGTCAAATCTCACTCATTTCTCCATCCATCAATTCTTCAAATGTTCATGAAACATATATTGTCTGTCACATGAGTCTTACTTCTTCATAACTGTGTGTTGTCATCTTATATGTAGGTAAGAACCTCTGAATTTTAAGGCAGAAAAGACTATCTATATCCCCAGATCCCTACAGATAGATTGCTACTTCCAAGTACACACAGGGGGAAAAGGGACTTTTTCATCATACCTTTCTTTTTCTTCTAAGAAATCACCTCCTTAGGTACAGCAGTATTGTGCTCAGAATTTTGCTCATCACTCATTACAAGAAAAGGACAAATTTCAGAAAAATGGGAAGGAAACATCAGTGGAATAACTTGATATCTCTTTGATTACACAATAATGACACCCAGGCAAGGAGAGAGGCAGAATTACAGGCAATATTCTCAGCAAGTGACTGTGTGGCTGTGCCGCTCTTTAAATCATGGAGAAATTTGTGCCATCACAGACAATACCATTTGATTTCAAGAGGCAGCTATCATTAGGGTTTCCATGTTTTAATCTTGTTTGATGAAATAAGTGTTTGTAATTCTGTATTTGATGCTGTAGTCTTAAAATTTTAAGGTAACCTCAGTTACTTATTTTTACAAGAGTTTTATTTTTACTGTGGCTGGAATAAAGAAAAATGTCATTTTCTGTAGAAATATCCTTTATATCAGCAGTATAATCATCTGCTGAATTAATAGATTAAACTTATCCTCTTTTTAGTCACCTGTTACATAGTCATTTAACACCTGCCCAGCATGTGTTCTAACTCCAGGGTTTTCACATGTTGGTATGAATCAGAATAATTTTGGAGGTTTTTGTTGTAAAGGTGGAGTCATAGGTCCCTTCCAGACCAGTGAACACATTGCTTCACAAGTGTGCACTGAGATCTTTTCAATAGCTGGTCTTTATGGACTCTGATTTGAGAAACACAGATAAAGATTCATCAAGATTGTTTTCCCAACCGAATAACCTGCTTTGCTGATGCATTTGGTATTTACTGTCTTATAAATGCTTCTAGGTCATTGCTAGGGAGGAAGAGTATTTTAATTATAACGAAAAACCCTTTAAATTTAAAAGTGTGGTAATTCATGAGGTAATAAAATGGTTGATATTTTCCCAGAAGTTGTCTGTGATCTTTCTTATTTAAATAAGGATTATATAGCTTTAAAATGTGGTATATGTAGAATCACAAATCAAGTAAACAAGCTTTTTATCTAAAATACAGTTTATTACGATTTCAGGGACATTACCAACCTATATAGAATTGATTCACAAAAAATGACTGAGGATATGTAATAATACTACTGATTAGCTATGGAGTAGAGATTAGGCAATAAAAGGTTTGGGGCCCTTGGCATATGAATATATGACAAACGTTAAATAAAGAGCCAAGATGGTTGCTACCGCGCCTTTCCTAGAAGAAGAAGAAAGGCCTCAGGTATATGAACCTAATCTTTCTGCTTAAGTGATTTTTGCAAAAGATATCAAATACATTTATTGGGGGGAAGTCTAAAGTCATTACTCTGTCAAGAATATGAAAATGAAGAATTATATGCTTGTAGAATAACCCATTCACTGCATCTACCAAGGAAGTAAGTGGCAAAAATTATTTTGTATGAATAATTGAACACTTGATTCCAGGGTAAGCATTAGTAAAACAGATGAATAAAGGAATTGAATTGAGAGAAAATTAGAAATGTAATTGATATTGAAAATAGGATTTTCTAAACTTAGTGCTCAATTTGTTGAAAGTGCCTCTTGTTCAGATTGAATGATAGAACTTAAAAGCACTTAAAAACAAAAATATTTCTGAGACTGTTTAGTAATTATTCAGAAATTATTTGAGTAGGTCTTGTAGGTTTAGTCTCATTTGATGGCCACTCACATGAGTATTGCATGGTCAGTGAAGAACTGTGTTTGAATGGTTTATGTAGGCGAGAGGAAAGAAGACTACAGTGTTAGAATATGGAAGCAATGAGCCTTGTAAAGTAGGAACAAAGAATGCTATAGCAAACCACTGCATTCAAAGGAAACGTGATCTGGACCAACCTCTCTAGGAAAGAGAAGTAAGAAGCCATCTGATGATGTGCAGAGAAGGGCAGAGGAATTTGACGATGGTCCCAATGAAAACGTTCAGAAAAAAGTACTCATTAATGTGAGCTACCAGTGATTTATGCTGGTGACAAGGAAAGGTAGAATAAGACTCACAGTGGATAAGTAATCAGTTTCCAGGAGAGCATGTATCTATGCTTAATCAGAGTGATGTCAGGAGTAGTCTAGGAGTAAATTCTTACCAAGAAAATTCTAATTCTCTATTTCTAACTTTTAATTTGAATTCTCTAATTCAGATTCATTCTTGGATCTCACTTGTACCAGAAATCTTAATATGTAGTCAGTAAATTCCATTTCCAAACTCTTTGGTGTCAAATCTATCATTTTATTTCCATATCTACTTCCACAACCCCAAGCCAAGCCACCATTTCTTCCATAGACTCTTGTGAGTTTCTAATCAGTCTTCTCAATCGCATTCTTGCCTCCCACCCATCCCTTCACACACCTTTGAATGGTCTCATCTTAGAGAATTGATTGTATCCCTGATTAAAACAGTTTAATGTCTTAGACTGCACTTGGAATACCCAGGACCTGACAAAAGGATCTGCATGAGCGGATCCCAGTTCCCTGTCCAGCACTTTCCACACCAGTCTCCATCATGCCCTCCCATCTGGCCCCTCTGCCTTCTCTCTGTACCTCACTCTTCCCAAACTAAAAGCACAATCCTGCCGCAGGGTCTTCATGCATGATCTAATCTATCCTTTGCTAGGAATGATTTTTCTCACTCTTTGTTCATGGGTGGAATATTTCTCAGTGATGCCTCCTCTGACTATTCAATACTGTTTTATATTAAAACAGTCAGTTTGTGTTGCTATAGTATTTTTTAGTGACTGTGGGTAATGCCACTGTATGACTTCTCATGGTTCAGATTTTTTATTTTTTTTTTCTATTTCATATTACAAAAATATGATAACACATTTACAGGAGACTTGGAAAATACAGAACAAAGTTACATGGGATCTGTGCAACCTGATGGACTGCAACACACCATGCTTCCCTGTCCCTCACCAACTCCCCGAGCTTGCTCAAACTCATGTCCATCGAGTCGGTGGTGCCATCCAACCATCCCATCCTCTGTCGTTCCCTTCTTTTCTCACCTTCAGTCTTTCCTAGCATCAGGGTCTTTTCCAATGAGTATGTTTTTCACATCAGGTGGCCAATGTATTGGAGTTTCAGCTTCAAAATCAGTCCTTCCAATGAATATTCAGGACTGATTTCCTTTAGGATGGACTGGTTGTATCTCATTGCAGTCCAAGGGACTCTCAAGAGTCTTCTCCAACACCACAGTTCAAAAGTATCAATTTTTTTTTTTTTTACCTTGAATCTTTTTTTTTTTTTAACTTTACAAATTGTATTAGTTTTGCCAAATATCAAAATGAATCCGCCACAGGTATACATGTGTTCCCTATCCTGAACCCTCCTCCCTCCTCCCTCCCCAAAAGTATCAATTCTTCAGTGCTCAGCTTTTTTTATGGTCCAACTCTCACATCCATACATGACTTCTGTAAAAAACATAGCTTTGACAGGATGGCCCTTTGTCAGCAAAGTAACATCTCTGCTTTTTCATATGCTGTCTAGGTTGACCATAGTATTCTTCTAAGGAGCAAGCATCTTTTAATTCCATGGCTGAAGTCACCCTCTGCAGTGATTTTAGAGCCCAAGAAATAAAGTTTGTCACTGTTTTCATTGTTTCCCCATCTATTTGGCATCAAGTGATGGGACCAGATTCCATGGTCTTTTGAATGTTGAGTTTTAAACCAGCTTTTTCACTCTCCTCTTTCACATTCATCAAGGGGTTCTTTAGTTCCTCTTCACTTCCTGCCATAAGGGTGTTGTCATCTGCATATTTGAGGTTTTGATATTTCTCCCAGCAATCTTGATTCCAGCTTGTGCTTCATCCAGCCGGGCATTTTGCACGATGTACTCTGCATATAAGTTAAACAAGTAGGGTGACAATATACAGCCTTGATGTACTCCTTATTCAAATTTGGAACCAGTCCGTTGTTCCATGTCCAGTTCTAACTGTTGCTTCTTGACCTGCATATAGATTTCTCAGGAAGCAGGAAAGGTGGGCTGGTATTAAGAATTTTTCATAGTTTGTTGTGATCCACACAAAGGCTTTAGCATAGTCAATGAAGTAGGAGTAGATGCTTTTCTGGAATTCTCTTGGTTTTTCTATGATGTAAAGGATGTTGGCAATTTGATCTCTGATTTCTCTGTCTTTTCTAAATCCAGCTTGAACATTTGGACGTTCTTAGTTCATGCACTGTTGAAGCCTAGCTTAGAGAATTTTCAGCATTACTTTGCTAGCAGTGAGATGAGTACAAATGTACTATATTTTGAGCATTCTTTGGCATTGCCTTTCTTTGAGATTGGAATGAAAACTGACCTTTTCCAGTCCTGTGGCCACTGCTGAGTTTACCAGATTTGCTGATATGCTGAGTGCAGCACTTTAACAGATTCATCTTTTTTCAGATGTGTAATAGCTCAACTGGAATTCCATTACCTCCGCTACCTTTATTAGTAGTGATGCTTCCTAAGGCCCACTTGACTTCACACTACAGGATGTCTGGCTCTAGGTGAGTGATCACACCATCATGGTTATCTGGATCATTAAGATCTTTTTTGTATAGTTCTTCTGTGTATTCCTGCCACCTCTTCTTAATCTCTTCTTTTGTTAGGTCCATACCATTCTGTCCTTTATTGTGCTCATCTTTGCATGAAATGTTCCCTTGGCATCTCTAATTTTCTTGAACAGATCTCTAGTCTTTCCCATTCTATTGTTCTCTATTTCTTTGCACTGATCGCTGAGGAAGGCTTTCTTATCTCTCCTTACTATTCTTTGAAACTCTGCATTCAGATGGATATGTATTTCCTTTTATCTTTTGCCTTTTGCTTCTCTTCTTTTCTCAGCTATTCGTAAGGCTTCCTCAGAGAATCATTTTGCCTTTTTGAATTTCTTCTTCTTGGGGATGGTTTTGATCACCACCTCCTGTACAATGTTGTGAAGTTTCATCCATAGCTCTTCAGGCACTCTGTCTATTTGATCTAATCTCTTGGATCTATTTGTCACTTCTGCTGTATAATTTTAAGGATTTTGCTTTAGGTCATACCTGAATGGTCTAGTGGTTTTCCATACTTTCTTCAATGTAAGTCTGAATTTTTCAATAAGGAGTTCATGATTTGATCCACAGTCAGTTCCCAGTCTTGTTTCTGCTGACAGTATAGAGCTTCTCCATCTTCTGCTACAGAGAATATGATCAATCTGATTTCAGTATTGACCATCCATTGATTCAATGTGTAGAGTTTTCTCTTGTGTTGTTGGAAGAGGGTATTTCCTATGACCAGTGCATTCTCTTGGCAAAACTCTGTTAACCTTTGCCCTGTTTCATTTTGTACTCCCAAGGCCAAATTTGCCTGTTATTCCAGGTATCTCTTGACTTCCTACTTTTGCATTATAGTCCCCTATGATGAAAACGACATCTTTTTTGGGTGTTACTTCTAGAAGGTCTTTTAGGTCACCATAGAACCATTCAACTTCAGCTTCTTAGGCATAAGTGGTTGGGCCATAGACTTGGATTACTATGATATTAAATGGTTTGCCCTGGAAACCACCAGAGATCATTCTGTCATTTTTGAGATTGCACCCAAGTACTGCATTTTGGACTTTTGTTGACTATGAGGGCTACTCCATTTCTTCTAAGGGATTCTTGCCCACAGTAGTAGATATAATGGTCATCTGAATTAAATTTGCTTATTCCAGTCCATTTTAGTTCACGGATTCCCAAAATGTCGCTGTTCACTCTTGCTATCTCCTATTTGACTACTTCTAATTTATCTTGTTTCCTGGACCTAACATCCCAGGTTCCTGTGCAATATCGCTCTTTACAACATCAGACTTTACAACATCCGACTTTACAACATCCATCATCAGTCACATTCACTGTTGGCCGTTATTTTCGCTTTGGCTTAGCCTCTTCATTCCTTCTGGAGCTATTTTTCTACTCTTCTCTGGTAGCTTATTGGGTACCTACCGTCCTGGGGAGTTTCTCTTTCAGTGTCATATATTTTTGCCTTTTCATACTTTTCATGGGGTTCTCAAGGCAAAAATATTGAAGTTTGCCATTCCCTTCTCCAGTGTTTGTTTTAAGTAGCTATATTAAGATTTTTGGCTTCAATGATGTCTTAGAGGGTAAAGAATCCACCTGCGATGTGGCAGACCTGGCTCAATTCCTGGGTTGGGAACATCCCCTGGAGGAGGACATGGCAAACCACTCCAATATTCTTGCCTGGAAAATCCAAGGATATTAGCCTGATGGGCTATAGTCCATGGAGTCGAAAAGAGTCAGACATAACTGAGCAACTAAGCATAGCACATTAAGATTTTTAGTTGGAGTTCCAGTATCAAACTCTCACTAATTAATAGAATGAATGTACAGAGAAGTATAAGAATATAATAGACTTGAAAAGCATTATGAACCAATTCAACATAATTAAGATTTATACAATTTTCACATAACAGTAGGACACAAATCTCTTCAAGTTCCTATAGACTATAAACTAGGAGACACCGGAACATATCCAGAGACACAAGACCAGGAGCAGAAGTTTCATGGTCTGAAGGTATTGAAATCATACAGAGTTAATTCTCTTATTACTGTGGAATTATGTTAGAGATAATATCTAAAGACATTTGAAAATACCCATATATTTTCAAGTGCAGTGTGATAGTAACCAAAACAGATCTTTGACTTAGCTATTGAAAGCTTCAGTAAAGTTAGAAGGCTAAAAAAAAAACACAAAGAGAGTAATTGTAGAGAAGAAAGCATTTAAATGAGAAATTAATATCAAAATGAGAAAGTAATATCAAATATACTTTTAAAAAATTGAATATATCTGGAAATTAAACATCCACTTTTAAATGAGGAGTATATCTAAGAAGCCATAACAAGGAAAATAAGAAAATGTGTATAATAGAATAAGAATGAAAAGAGAATTGACCAGAATTTATTGCATGCAACTGAAGCTGCTCAATGAAATTAAATACAATATGGAATCTTGAATAAGGTATAAAAACAAATAATGGACACTAGGATAAAATTTTGTGAGATTTTAACAAAATCTGTAATTTAGTTAGTAATACTTTATCACATGTCAATTTCCTGTTTTTTTTTTTTTTTTTTTGCAACATAATATTTCTTTATATTCTCAGAATTGGGTTAGAAGTTTCAAGCCCCATTCAAAATTTTTTAAATCACTGAGATAATAAACTTTCTAGATTTTTGGCAGCAATTCTAGATGCCAAAATACATGAAACTGTGAATACAAATTTGAAATCTAACATTCTATTCATAATAAGTCAAGCAAGTGGAATTAAAATGTCATAAATTTTTTAGCTAGGCAAAAATTCATAAGTTTTGTGAAATATATACACACACAAGATTTTCTACAATGCTTGGTAAAGGCTTGAGAAAGAACATCAACCAAAAAAAAAAAAAGAGAGAGAAAAATTGAAAAATATAAACTAAATGAAATGGGGGCACTGAATATGAAATAGAAAAAGTGAAATAAACTACATAAAATTAAAAGATCATTGTGTAGTCCATTTGTTTTTAAACGTGGCTGCTCATTAGAGACACATCTGGAGCTTTGGGAGGGAAAAAAAGCCATACGTGGGCATTTTCATTTTCTAAAAAATTCCAAGGTAGTTCTGATATGCATCTGGATTTTAAAAAGTGATTATAGTTTTCTCTATTAAATGGTAGTTTTAGTGATACAGAATCCTGTTATTTTCTGTTGACCAATCATGATACAATTATTGTATTAAGCAAAAATTCACAATAGTAGAAGACATTCATCAGTTTTCATAATCCATCAGTCAGTTCAGTCACTTAGTTGTGTCCAACTCTTTGCGACCTGATGGACTTCAGCATGCCAGGCTTCTCTGTCCATCACCAACTCCCGGAGCTTACTCAAACTCATGTCCATCGCACTGGTGATGCCATCCAGCCATCTCATCCTCTGTTGTCCCCTTCTCCTCCCACCTTCAGTCTTTCCCATCATCAGGATCTTTTCCAAGCAGTTGGTTCTTCACATCAGATGGCCAAACTATTGGAGTTTCAGCTTCAGCATCAATCCTTCCATCAATATTCAGGACTGATTTTCTTAGGTTGGACTGGTTGGATCTCTGTGAATCCAAGGGATTCTCAAGAGACTTCTCCAACAACACAGTTCAAAAGCATCAATTCTTCAGCACTCAGCTTTCTTTATAGTCCAACTCTCACATCCATACATGACTACATAGCTTTGACTAGATGGACCTTTGTTGGCAAAGTAATGTCTCTGCTTTTTAATATGCTGTCTAGGTTGGTCATAGCTTTTCTTCCAAGGAGCAAGCATCTTTTAATTTCATGGCTGCAATCACCATCTTCAGTGATTTTGAAGCCCAAAGAAATAAAGTCTCTCACTGTTTCCATTGTGTGCCCATCTATTTGCCATGAAGTGACTGGACTGAATGCCATGATCTTTGTTTTTTGGATGTTGAGATTTAAGCCAACTTTTTCACTGTCCTCTTTCACTAAAGGCTCTTTAGTTCTTCTTCGTTTTCTCCCATAATTGTGGTATCATCTCTGTATCTGAGGTTATTGATATTTCTCCTAGCAATCTTGATTCCTGCTTGTGCTTCATCCAGCCCAGTATTTCACATAATATACATCACAATCATGATGTATTTATAATCAATCAGATCAGATCAGTCACTCAGTCATGTCCGACTCTTGGCAACCCCATGAATCACAGCACGCCAGACCTCCCTGTCCATCACCAACTCCCGGAGTTCACTCAGACTCATGTCCATCGAGTCAATGATGCCATCCAGCCATCTCATCCTCTGTCGTCCCCTTCTCCTCCTGCCCCAATCCCTCCCAGCATCAGAGTCTTTTCCAATGAGTCAACTCCTTGCATGAGGTGGCCAAAGTACTGGAGTTTCAGCTTCAGCATCATTCCTTTCAATCCCAGGGCTGATCTCCTTCAGAATGGACTGGTTGGATCTCCTTGCAGTCCGAGGGACTCTCAAGAGTCTTCTCCAACACCACAGTTCAAAAGCATCAATTCTTCAGCGCTCAGCCTTCTTCACAGTCCAACTCTCACATCCATACATGACAGAGACCTTTGTTGGCAAAGTAATGTCTCTGCTTTTGAATATGCTATCTAGGTTGGTCATAACTTTCCTTCCAAGGAGTAAGCGTCTTTTAATCTCATGGCTGCAGTCACCATCTGCAGTGATTCCCATCTATTTCCCATGAAGTGGTGGGACGGATGATATATATATATATATCATTATATATAATGATATATATATAT
>NW_011494622.1:1017689-1021748 GCF_000754665.1 Bison bison bison
AGCACTTTCACAGCATCATCTTTCAGGATTTGGAATAGCTCAACTGGAATTCCATCACCTCCACTAGCTTTGTTCATAGTGATGCTTTCTAAGGCCCACTTGACTTCACATTCCAGGATATCTGGCTCTAGGTCAGTGATCACACCATCGTGATTATCTGGGTCGTGAAGATCTTTTTTGTACAGTTCTTCTGTGTATTCTTGCATCTCTTCTTAATATCTTCTGCTTCTGTTAGGTCCATACCATTTCTGTCCTTTATTGAGCTCATCTTTGCATGAAATGTTCCCTTGGTATCTCTAATTTTCTTGAAGAGATCCCTAGTCTTTCCCATTCTGTTGTTTTCCTCTATTTCTTTGCATTGGTCACTGAAGGCTTTCTTATCTCTTCTTACTATTCTTTGGAACTCTGTATTCAGTTTTTTATATCTTTCCTTTTCTCCTTTGCTTTTCACTTCTCTTCTTTTCACAGTTATTTGTAAGGCCTCCCCAGACAACCATTTTGCTTTTTTGCATTTCTTTTCCATGGGAATGGTCTTGATCCCTGTCTCCTGTACAATGTCATGAACCTCATTCCATAGTTCATCAGGCACTCTGTCTATCAGATCTAGGCCCTTAAATCTATTTCTCACTTCCACTGTATAATCATAAGGGATTTGATTTAGGTCATACCTGAATGGTCTCGTGGTTTTCCCTACTTTCTTCAATTTAAGTCTGAATTTGGCAATAAGGAGTTCATGGTCTGAGCCACAGTCAGCTCCTGGTCTTATTTTTGCTGACTGTATAGAGCTTCTCCATCTTTGGCTGCAAAGAATATAATCAATCTGATTTCAGTGTTGACCATCTGGTGATGTCCATGTATAGAGTCTTCTCTTGTGTTGTTGGAAGAGGGTGTTTGTTATGACCAGTGCATTTTCTTGGCAAAACTCTATTAGTCTTTGCCCCTCTTCATTCCATATTCCAAGGCCAAATTTGCCTGTTACTCCAGGTGTTTCTTGACCTCCTGCTTTTGCATTCCAGTCCCCTATAATGAAAAGGACATCTTTTTTGGGTGTTAGTTCTAAAAGGTCTTGTAGGTCTTCATAGAACCATTCAACTTCAGCTTCTTAGCCAGACAAAAAATAAAAGAGCATTAAAATTACAAGCCATAATGGAAACATGATTAACCTAACAATATAAAATAATCACATACAGTTTGATGAGTTATGTAGAGTGATGTGGTAAGTAGAAGTGCATACATGCACATGTTTTCCTCAGCTCAGTCAATCTATGCCAGATTTTCTCACTACCAGTACCTCCCATCAGGAAGCTTACACAAACTTCTTAGCCTCCTCCATCAGAAGGCAGAAAGAAGAAGTAAGAAGAACCACAATCCCACAGTGACTAGAACAAAAAGCACTTTGCAGAAAGTTACTCAGGATGAAAAAGCAGATAGTTATGTCCCAGATGAAAGGACAAATCAAAACCTCAGAAAAACAACTAAATGAAATGGTGATAGGTAACCTTCCAGAAAAAGAATTCAGTATAATGATAGTGAAGATGATCCAGGATCTCAGGAAAACAGTGGAGGAGATCCAAGAAATGTTTACCAAAGACCTAGAAGAACTAAAGAACAAACAGAGCTGAATAATACACTAAGAGGAATCAATAGCAGAACTACTGAGGCAGAAGAATGGATAAAGAATAAAGGTGATAACAGATAAAGAACAGATAATGGATAAATGGATAAAGGTGGAAATCACTGCCACAGAACAGAATATAGAAAAAGGAAAGAAAAGAAATGAGGATAGCTTAAGAGATCCCTGGGACAACATTAAACACACCAATATTCACATTATAGGGGTCCCAGAAGGAAAAGAGAGAGAAAAGGCCTGAGGAAATATTTGAAAAGATAATAGCTGAGAACTTCCCTAACATGAGAACAGGAATCGTCAACCAAATCCAGGAAGTACAGAGAATCCCAGGCAGGATAAACCCAAGGAGGAACACACTGAGACACTAAGTAATGAAACTGACAAAAATTAAAGACAGATATAATATTAAAATCAACAGAGGAAAAACATCAAATAACATACAAGGGAACTCCCATCAGGCTATCAACTGATTTCTCAACAGAAACTCTACAAGCCAAAAGGGAATGACACAATATATTTAAAGTGATAGAAGAGAAGGAACTACAACCAAGAATACTCTACTCAGTAAGACTCTCATTCAGATTTGACAGAGAAATCAAAAGCTTTACAGACAAGCAAAAGTTAAGAGACTTCAGCACCATTAAACCAACTTTACAACAAATGCTAAAAAAACTTTTCTAAACAGAAATTGCAAGAGAAGGAAAAGACCTACACAAAATAAACCCAAAACAATTAAGAAAATAGTAATAGGGTCATACACATCGATAATTACCTTTAAGGTAAATGGATTAAATGCATGAATCAGATTTTTTTTTTTAATGTCAGTGTGTGCCTGTATTTAAAAATACTAGATTGCAGCAGATCTATACAGGATTATTTGAATTTTATTTATAAAAATGATGCCTAATTAACAAGATGAAAAGCCCATTTTTCACACTCCAGACGTATTTTATTTGTGCCTTTATTTGGCAATTCTCATGTTTTCTCTCTTGCTATGGTCATTGCACACTTGTTTTCTTCTAACTACTGACTTAGATAAGAAACACTGGGAATTTGGATATTGGGAATTACCTTTTTTGGGGCTTTCCAGGTGGCTCAATGGGTCAAGAACCTGCCTGCAGTATAGGAGACAGATGCTGGAGATATGGTTTCATTTCCTGGGTCAGGAAGATCTCTTGGAAAAGTGCACAGCAACACACTCCAGTATTATTGCCTGGAGAATCCATGGACAGAGGAACTTGGTGGGCTACAGTCCATAGATTGCAAAGAGTCGAACATGACTCAAGTGACTGAGCACAATTACTTTTTAAATATCTTTGTATATGGAAGACATTTAGTATTCCATTGAATTCTATACAAATTATCCTGAATTTCAGTAGATTCTTGTCTTTTAAGGAAGAGCCAAGCAGCTCCTTGCTAACTTTGAAGTTGGTGTGGGATTTATGGAGTGCTGAGTGAGCCTTGTGTTTGTTTGCATAGATATTGTTCTAAGAGAGAAACTGAAGATAGGGAAAAAGATGAAATTCAGGTCAGCTTTTTCTTTTTCTTAGAAAATTTTATAAGAAGTGTGTAGTATGTTCCATATTTAAAATACTGGATTAAACATCATTTGGGTATCATTTGTTAATTTCACATCATCTTATATTTCTTCCCTCATATTTCTCATATTTCTTCCCTCTCATATTTCATATTGGGCTTCCCCGGTGGCTCAGAGAATAAAGCATCTGCCTGCAATGTGGGAGACCCAGGTTTGATGCCTGGGTCGGGAAGACCCCCTGGAGAAGGAAATGGCAATCCACTCCAGTATTTTTGCCTGGAAAATTCCATGGACAGAGAAACCTGGTAGGCTACAGTCCACGGGGATCACAAAGAGTTGGAAATGACTGAGTGATTGCACTTTCACCTTTCACAAATGATCATCTTTTGGCTGCATATTCATAACCCTTAAGATTTTTATAATAAAGTAGACCAAGAGACAATTATATTTTATAATTAGTTGAGTCTAAGTGTATAACCTAACCCCTCAACTTGGACACTTCTGAAGTTATATAATAATAGAAAGACCCTTGATGTGCTTTAATGAAACAAGTAGAAACTATAAACTTAGAAGTTAAATACTTCTGCATATGGATGCTTCCTTTTGACATTCCTAGCTATGTGACCTTGAGGAAACTTCTCAAGGGAATTACTTCACCCACTCAGATCAGATCAGATCAGATGAGTCGCTCAGTCATGTCCGACTCTTGGCAACACCATGAATCACAGCACGCCAGGCCTCCCTGTCCATCACCAACTCCCAGAGTTCACTCAGACTCATGTCCATCGAGTCAGTGATGCCATCTAGCCATCTCATCCTCTGGCGTCCCCTTCTCCTCTTGCCCCCAACCCTCCCAGCATCAGAGTCTTTTCCAATGAGTCAACTCTTCGCA
>NW_011494622.1:1022100-1022704 GCF_000754665.1 Bison bison bison
GTAGTTTGAGCATTCTTTGGCATTGCCTTTCTTTGGGATTGGAATGAAAACTGACCTTTTCCAGTCCTGTGGCCACTGCTGAGTTTTCCAAATTTGCTGGCATATTAGGTGCAGCACTTTCACAGCATCATCTTTCAGGATTTGGAATAGCTCAACTGGAATTCCATCACCTCCACTAGCTTTGTTCATAGTGATGCTTTCTAAGGCCCACTTGACTTCACATTCCAGGATGTCTGGCTCTAGGTCAGTGATCACACCATCGTGATTATCTGGGTCGTGAAGATCTTTTTTGTACAGTTCTTTTGTGTATTCTTGCATCTCTTCTTAATATCTTCTGCTTCTGTTAGGTCCATACCATTTCTATCCTTTATCGAGCCCATCTTTGCATGAAATGTTCCTTTGGCATCTCTGATTTTCCTGAAGAGATCCCTAGTCTTTCCCATTCTGCTGTTTTCCTCTATTTCTTTGCATTGATCGCTGAAGAAGGCGTTCTTATCTCTTCTTGCTATTCTTTGGAAGTCTGCATTCAGTTTTTTATATCTTTCCTTTTCTCCTTTGCTTTTCACTTCTCTTCTTTTCACAGCTATTTGTAAGGCCTCCCCAG
>NW_011494622.1:1023250-1023770 GCF_000754665.1 Bison bison bison
TATTTGGAACCAGTCTGTCGTTCCATGTCCAGTTCTAACTGTTGCTTCCTGACCTGCATACAAATTTCTCAAGAGGCAGGTCAGGTGGTCTGGTATTCCCATCTCTTTCAGAAATTTCCACAGTTTACTGTGATCCACACAGTCAAAGGCTTTGGCATAGTCAATAAAGCAGAAATAGATGCTTTTCTGGAACTCTCTTGCTTTTTCTATGATCCAGCGGATGTTGGCAATTTGATCTCTGGTTCCTCTGCCTTTCCCAAAACCAGCTTGAACATCAG
Organism: Bison bison bison; assembly: GCF_000754665.1. Taxonomy (NCBI): domain Eukaryota; kingdom Metazoa; phylum Chordata; class Mammalia; order Artiodactyla; family Bovidae; genus Bison; species Bison bison. The sequence goes on from NW_011494622.1 coordinate 1,023,529, forward strand.
GAAGTTCACGGTTCACATATTGCTGAAGCCTGGCTTGGAGAATTTTGAGCATTACTTTACTAGCGTGTGAGATGAGTGCATTTGTGCAGTAGTTTGAGCATTCTTTGGCATTGCCTTTCTTTGGGATTGGAATGAAAACTGACCTTTTCCAGTCCTGTGGCCACTGCTGAGTTTTCCAAATTTGCTGGCATATTAGGTGCAGCACTTTCACAGCATCATCTTTCAGGATTTGGAATAGCTCA
>NW_011494622.1:1023870-1027959 GCF_000754665.1 Bison bison bison
TGTATAATCATAAGGGATTTGATTTAGGTCATACCTGAATGGTCTCGTGGTTTTCCCTACTTTCTTCAATTTAAGTCTGAATTTGGCAATAAGGAGTTCATGGTCTGAGCCACAGTCAGCTCCTGGTCTTGTTTTTGCTGACTGTATAGAGCTTCTTCATCTTTGGCTGCAAGGAATATAATCAATCTAACCTGCATATGTAAGGAGAAATTCATATTTTCATCAGTAAGTTGCTGCACATATTAACCAATCATCAGTATGGAGAAAAAAATAAGAATACATAAAATTCAATAACTAGGAAAACATTAGAGAAGTGGGCAAATGCTATGAATAGGTAATTCACAGAGAACATTAACAACTTGCTCCTAGTCTTTAGATTATTTTTACATTTGTAGTTTTTATATGTAATTTTCATATATATTTTAAAATTTCATTTAATTTCTAAATTTGACTAAATTATCTAATTTAAATTTATGACTGTCTGTGTCTGTATCTGATTATTTATATCTTTTAATACCTGATTAACAAGCTTATTCCCAACCGTAATATCATAGATCTTCTGAAAGTATCATAGATGTTTTAGGTAGACTTTGCTAAAATCAAGCTCAGAGACAATGATTAAATTGTTCATATGGGAGCTGGAACCAGGCAAACACTGATGAAGAAATGAAAATGAGACAGGGAAAGAGAAGAAACCAGTAAAGATGCATTGTCAAATAATTATTGCTCTGGGTCACTGTGATTATCCATCTGGGAAACGCTAGAGGACACTGTAGAATTTGAGAGTTTTCCTTCCTGAGGAGAAGAAATGGAAAGTCCATATCCATCTGTAAATGGCTGAGGCTACTCCCAGGGATATTCCAAGATATTTCCTGCGTGCCCTATACACCCGCCCCCATCAGTGATTGAAAGCCCATGGGTAATTTATATAGTTGCTTGCATAGGACACATTGGCATCTTGACATTTGATGCCCAGCGAATATGGGTGGGGTACCCACAGCATCTACTAAGATATTTGAAATTTATTTTTCTGTTTTTTGTGAGCTAGGGATCAAATTTTATATTTTTATATGGATAACCAAATTTTCTCAATTATTTATTGAATATTTATCTTATCCATCTTGCTCTGAAGTTCCATTTCTGCCATAAACCAACTTTCCAGACACATATGGTTATGTTTCTGGGTTTCTGGATATATTCTCTTGGCCTGTTTTTTCTAACTTTGTCTAATTTTAGAGATTTTAATTAATATATTTTTATATTATATTTGAAACACTAATTGAATAATGTTCAGTCAGTTCAGTTCAGTCGCTCAGTCATGTCTGACTCTTTGCGACCCCATGAATTGCAGGACGCCAGGCCTCCCTGTCCATCACCAACTCCTGGAATACACCCAGAATCACGTGCATCAAGTCAGTGATGCCATCCAGCCATCTCATTCTCAGTTGTCCCCTTCTCCTCCTGCCCCCAATCCCTCCCAGCATTAGGGTCTTTACCAGTGAGTAAACTCTCCGCATGAGGTGGCCAAAGTATTGGCATTTCAGCCTCAGCATCAGTCCTTCCAAAGTACACCCAGGACTGATCTTGTTTAGAATGGACTGGTTGGATCTCCTTGCAGTCTGAGGGACTCTCAAGAGTCTTCTCCAACACCACAGTTCAAAAGCATCAATTCTTTGGTGCTCAGCCTTCTTCACAGTCCAACTCTCACATCCATACATGACCACTGAAAAAACCATAGCCTTGACTAGATGGACCTTTGTTGGCAAAGTAATATCTCTGCTTTTGAATATGCTATCTAGGTTGGTCATAACTTTCCTTCCAAGGAGTAAGCGTCTTTTAATTTCATGGCTGCAGTCACCATCTGCAGTGATTTTGGAGCCCCCCAAAAATAAAGTCTGACACTGTTTCCACTGTTTCCCCATCTATTTCCCATGAAGTGATGGGACCAGATGCCATGATCTTAGTTTTCTGAATGTTGAGCTTTAAGCCAGCTTTTTCACTCTCCACTTTCACTTTCCTCAAGAGGCTTTTTAGTTCCTCAATCAGAAAACATAAACCAGACACCCGTTTTGTTGTTGTTGTTGTTTTCCTTCTTTATCATTTTTCTTTACTGTTTTCTTGGCTAGTCTTTCCAGAAGTGATTTTTAGGATCCTCTTGACAAATCAAACATATGTGAGTGTGGGTACATACATACTGTTAAAAGTTTTATTGCAATTACATTAATTAGAGAAAATGTGTGATGAGAATGACATCTCAAGTATTTAATCTTAATATCCAGGAGAAAAGTCTTTCTTTCTCTGTTTTTTCAAATATCTCATTATTCTCCATAAATATTTTGTACTGCTTTAAAAAAAATTGATTCTTACTTACTTTAGAAGGGTTTACTCATTCTTGTTAGTGGGATTTTTAATTTACTCATCCATAAGTTTTACATTGGTCTAAAGAAATAGTATTTGAGCCCAGAAACTATGCTAAACTTGTTTATTAGTAAAGAATGTGAATTTTCTTGTGTTTTTATTGAAGATAATTAAATCATCTGTAATAATATTTTTATTTTTATCCTCATGGCATATCTTTTCTCACCTTACTGCAACATCTAATATCTTTAGACCAATATTAAACAAAGAGGCAATCCCAGACATTTTAGACTGCTTACAATTTATCATGCTTTTTGTATTGGTTTGGTTGGAATCTCTGTATTAAATTTTAAAATTTTGTTTCATTTTCTTGTTTCCTAACATTTATCATGGAAAATACTGAAATTTATGAAATTATTTCTCTACATCTCTAGACATGCTTTTCTCCTTCTATCTGTTAATGTGGTCACTTTCACTAATCGATTTTTGAATGCTAAAAAAATCCTTGACTTCCTGGGAAAACTCTTACTTTGTCGCAGTAACTTTTATCTTTTTCTTTTGGCTTGCCAATAGTTCAGGATTTTCTAAACCAATCATCAATAATTTCCTTGAGTGGCATATAATTAAATTTAAACATATAATTACTGTTTAAAAGAGTTGAGTAACTGTTTTTAAGAAAACTCTTTGAAGCAGTGTGAAAAAATATACCCTGTTTTTATTATGAAAGTTTTAAAATTATGTAGACATTATGATTTGGAGTTAGAATCTTTCACTAATGATTCAACTAAAGTAACAGTTGTAGATTTTAAGTCTTATGTATTTTAAAATTCAGTAAATATTGCATATTTTTTCTATAATGTTCATTTTCTCAAAGTTTTTGATATATTGACAGATATATTACATATATTACTTGTTCATTGTTTATATGTTTCTAATATATTGGTGACTTTGTCTGCTTTGCAATTCCTAGTGGGGCTCACTTGTTTTCTTTTTTCATATCTTTTTAGAAGTTTCCCTAGTTTATTGCTATTTTTAACTACCTAGTTTTTTTTCTTTTCTTTTTATCTTTTTCCATGTATTTTATTTTATTTTTTTTTGAATATAAATTTATTTATTTTAATTGGAGGCTAATTACTTTACAATATTGTATTGGTTTTGCCATACATCAACATGAATCCACCATGGGTGTACATGTGTTCCCCATCGTGAACCCCCCGCCCTCCCCGTACCATCCCTCTGGGTCATCCCAGTGCACCATCCCCAAGCATCCTGTATTCTGCATCGAACTTGGACTGGCAATTCGTTTCATATATGATATTATACATGTTTCAGTGCCATTCTCCCAAATCATCCCACCCTCTCCCTCTCCAACAGAAACCAAAAGACTGTTCTATACATCTGTGTCTCTTTAGCTGTTTCACATACAGGGTTATCGTTACCATCTTTCTAAATTCCATATATATGCATTAGTATACTGTATTGGTGTTTTTCTTTCTGGCTTACTTCACTTTGTATAATAGGCTCCAGTTTCATCCACCTCATTAGATCAGATCAGATCAGATCAGTCACTCAATCGTGTCCGACTCTTTGCGACCCCATGAATCGGAGCACGCCAGGCTTCCCTGTCCATCACCAACTCCCAGAGTTCACTGAGACTCATTAGAACTGATTAAAATGTATTCTTTTTAATGGCTGAGTAATACTCCATTGTGTATATGTACCACAGCTTTC
>NW_011494622.1:1028059-1041065 GCF_000754665.1 Bison bison bison
TTGCTTCCATGTCCTGGCTATTGTAAACAGTGCTGCCATGAACATTGGGGTACACGTGTCTCTTTCCCTTCTGGTTTCCTATGTGTGTATGCCCAGCAGCGGGATTGCTGGATCATAAGGCAGTTCTATTTCCAGTTTTTTAAGGAATCTCCACACTGTTCTCCATAGTGGCTGTACTAGTTTGCATTCCTACCAACAGTGTAAGAGGGTTCCCTTTTCTCCACACCCTCTCCAGTATTTATTGCTTGTAGACTTTCAGATAGCAGCTTTTATTTATGCTAGTTTTGTGCTTTTTATTTAACAAATAATTTCTGATTTTTTTCCTACTCTCTTGAGTTTTTTATGATCTGCTTTCCTCTTTAACGTAATTCTTGACTTGGTTATTTTCAATCAGTCATATTTTGATTGGATGCATTTTGAGTTGTAAATCCCTTTAGCTGTGTTTCTGTGAATATGGATATGTAGTGTTTCATTAACTTCATTTAAATATTTCTTAATTTTTGTTATGATTGCTTTCTTTCTGTGAACTATTTAGATCTGAATTCTTACATTTTCAAACAAATGGTTATTTGGAAATAATTTATTATAAATTTTAAATTGAAGATAACCCCTGAAAAATGCAGAATTGGGCAATAACCCTTACATAATCAAGATTCTGCATGTTAGTTTCACCACTGAAAAGTTAACTACTAAGTACCTACATCAATATTGTTTTATCTGGTACAAAACAGTGTGGATATTCGATGCATTACTGACACTAGACACCTGAAATGAAAGGTAATGTGGAAAACAAATTCATATTTATTTATAAGGTATCATGATTCATGCATTGATAATGAAGAAACAAATATATTTGCTTTCTGTAACTTAGTGTAATCAATACATATACTTCACAATAGCCTGGCCTATAGACTAATGAATGAATCATTAAAAATATTATGACATACTGTATTATAGTCATATTCATAATATAGTATCGCAAACATTGTTACATTTAAGAAAGAACACTTATCTGTGACGGTAGGCTGATACTCAGTTTCTCCAGTTATGAGGGAGAGAGATTGTATGGTAATATAATTACTGAAAGCAAAATTATAAGATAGTGAAAAACTAACATTAATTTTATATTAAATACACTCACCTTATGTCTATGTAAGAATAGATTAGTATCTGCATATATTTTATGCATTCATAACATACCTAAATTTTTTCTTAATTTTTTCAGTATTTTTAGAGTACATGGTTCATCTGCAAGTTGTTTTTAAATTGTAGCAAATCCCCAAAAGTTTTTCTACTGTATCTAAACAATACACATATAAGTAAGTCCACACAGTTAAACCTACAATTCAAGGATCAGCTGTATGTTCCATTATGATTAGATTGTGTGATCTGTTTGTGACGATTATTTGGTAAGTGTAGATCAATTTTTTGATAGCATATGTACAGTCTTCTTATGTGGCTTGTATGTACTCTTAACTACCTCTTGTTATACTACTATTTATTTCTGTCTGATAGATCACTCTGTTAATTGTGCTGTTAAAATCTTTAAATTTATGAACCTTATTTTTTATTTGCTGTACATATCAGCCAGAAATTCAAAAATTTAGTATTTATGGTGTTGTCAATTTCTCTGACCTTTTTACCTCTACAGACTTTGAGGTACTTACTGTTTGATAGGATTGTTACCTTTTCCCTGTGAATTGCATTGTTTGTATAATGAGTCATGACCCTTTTAGGCTAAAAAGTATATTTTTGTCTTGATTGTTCCATTGTTAAAATTGCACCTTCTTCTTTTAGTTGGCGTCTCCCTCACGTGTCTTTCTTTATTTCTATATTCGTCTTTTAAGTGCTATTCTTTTGTAGTTTATCTCTTTTAAGCAATGTATAGCTTAATTTCATTCTGAGTGGCTTTTTAAAAATCAAACTTGAATATCTGTTTCTTAAATAGATGGTATAATCCTTTTTCACTTATTTCTTTTACCAGTAAATTTGGCCTTACTTCTTCCATTTTATTATGCATTTTAATAACCATGCTTTTCATTTATTTTTGCTGACTTGTATCAAATACTTTGGTGACTGAATTGTCTTTATTTCATTCTTATCTTTTTTTAATCCTGGAAGTCATAAATAATTATTAGTAATCCTTAGTACTGTTTTCTCTTGAAATCATAACATTCTCCTTTAATAGAATAAACATTAATAATTGTTATTACCCTTTCCTCCAGCCAGGCAGTAGGAATCTTAACATGCCTGACTTTGACCATATCATTCTATTTTATCTCAGCCGTTGGAGATAGAACACCTTTGTCTTCTGGCCTCTGTAGTTGTTGTTAAGCCTGCTACCAGGGTTTTTGTTTTGTTTTTTGTTTTTATTCTTTTGACTAAAATGTCTTTAAACAGTTTCTCTTCATCTTGACTGATGTACAGTTTCATCAAATGAGTCTAACAGTGAATCTTAATCAAGGATCCATGTGCTTCTTCCAACTGAGGAGTCCAGTTTTTTCTAGTTATAAAAAATCCTCAGCTAATAACTCCTAGATTATTGCATCTCTCTACTTCTAATAATAGTCTGTGTTGGGAGTACTGTTAGACACAGGCTGTGCTTTCCCTCTCACCTTCATGTCTCACATTCATAGTTTCCATCTCTAACCAAAACGAGCTCCATCCTGAGTAATCTCTTACAGCTCTCTTCAAATTTGTGACCCTTCAAAGCTGCATTTATGGTGTTTTAAACTTATTAACTGAGTTGTGTGTTTAAGTGACTCTATTTCTCACATGTACAAATTTTCATTTTCAAATTTGCTAATTTAAATCTACAAATGTCTTTCTTGAATGTAGTATTCTACATATACAATAATTTTAAACAAAATTATTTGGGTTGATTTGAAAAATTATTCTGTCGTTTCAAGTTCATGGAGATCTATTTCTAGGTTGATTGTCAGTATACCGTGTCCCTTGGTAGTTTGTTTACTCGTGTAGCTGTACTATTTTTGCGGCCTTGTCTCATGAGTTTCTTCTTCTACAGAAGGTTCCTGCTCCCTGAGTTGTACAGTATCCCTGTACAGAATTTCTGCATTTGTTTTTCAATGGAACCCAGTACTTTCATCAATCTGGGACAAGGTTTTAATGCTAATTTCTCCATTTAGCATCCATTATTCCACAGTTGGCATAAAGTAGTTTTAGATTTGTATGTAACTGAAGTTTCAGTTTCCAGCCAAACCCAGAGCAGATGAAAAACTTCCTTGATGCTTCTCAGAGTGTGTAGTTGGAGAGCCTCTTTCCCCTTTAACGCTTCCAGGGATTTCAGCTTGTGCACGGGTTTCTCTTCCAGCTGCTTGTCTGGTGCAGACAGAGACCAATTGTACAGCTGGTGGACATTAACACCTAGCTCCTTCCATTAGGGCTTGTACCTCTGTCTGCACTCCTTGTAGTCCCCAAGGCATCAATTCATGTGCTTGCAATTCTGGTTTAGAGTTTCCCCCTTCATTTCCAGCACTTAGATTGCAGATTTTTCTTTTCCTTCTCTTCTTTTTTAAAGTATATCTGTGTGTATAAAATAAATGTTTATTACATTTTATCCAACAGTTTTGTGTATTGTGATTCAGACTCTTGTCTGCCATGTTGCTGTAAATTCTGAAACTCTTTGTTTTGGGGGGCTGGAAAGTCTGCCACATAACTGGGGACCCTGCTGTGAAGTAGAAAAGTAGGAGTTTTATTTTTCCTGGTAACTCAGGCTGCAGAAATTGTGCCCGAATTTTCAGAATTTCTTTTCTCTCTTTAAAGAGGTTTTAAAAGAAACAGTGAGGATGGGAGCCTCTTACATTTGCCTCCTGTGAAATCCTTAAATTCAATAGTTAATACGAGATACAGTCTCTGAAAGTGATAAAGTGGTTCTGGGTCACAGATACTAGGCTCCCTTTTTTGTTTGTTTCAACAAAAAGAAATGCATAAAAAGGCAAATTAGTCATATGTCAGTATGTTATGTTCTAAAAGGAAATCTTTATTTTTTCTGTGCTAATCAACCTACATGTTTTAAATGGGATTTTTTTTTCCTCCAAGTGTGAGAAACCCAGCGTGATCTAAAGAGATGTATGAATTAATCACTACTCTCAGAATTTACCTATTTATGTTTTCTTCATATAGTTGGGCATGGTGCATTTTTCACCAAGTCCCTGATCTTTCCTTTCTCCCAACAAGACTCATATTATCCATTTACATAAAGAAGCAACATTCATTCAAATGCACACACACACATACACTTACACACACATACACATGTACTTGGTCATACAAATAAGCATATCCAGAATGAGGGAGGGAAACAGTCGTTTTATTGTTGAGATAAAAAGAGTTTTGTTTTCATCTGTGTTCTGATATGAAAATGAGATCACAAGAGGTGGAGGAACATGGAGATAATTGGGTGAAATTAAAGGGTGAGATTAGGGTGAAAGAAGACATAATATTGGGTTGGACTTGCAGTATCATTTAGAGGGGAAGCCCCTGGTAAAAGGAAATAGAACTGATTATGGGTTGACACACTACAAGAAATGGATGATGGGAAGTACAAATAAGCTGACTCAGCTTTAGTTTTTTAAAACCGTTTTGACAGGCTGTGTCATAAAAATGTCATACACATGGTCTACTGCAATGAAGAGAATACATAAATGTCCCCAACATGCATGTGAAAAATACCAATTTAAAAAGAGCGAAGTAACATATTGACAGGAGTTCTTTCTTCCTCCTGAATCATATGTCTAGTGAACATTACTTCAGTGAACACCACTTTGTGGTGTTGTCTGGTTAATGGCACATTTACCACCTGGTGATTAAGTTATAAATGAAGATCTCAAATTATAGAAAGGAGGAAGAATTAATATGTTCACTAACCATGACCAATGAATAATTCTTCACTTGGGGGGAGGAAATGACATTTAATGAACACCTGTCCTGTGTAAGGCATGTCCTAGGTCATTTATAATAAGATAATAAGTACTTATCGAGATAATTAGAGTCTCCCCTCACCGTCCAGCCTCAATGATCCAAAAACTGCTGTGCTCTCAGAGATGCATATCACATTTTGTTAAAATGCTCACTTAGTAGAAGTAAATCAGTGGTATCTGACTGTAGTGGGCTTCCTGGTGGCTCAGTGGTAAAGACAATGCCTAACCAAGGCAGGAGACCCAGGTTCAATCCGTGGGTCGGGAAGATCCCCCAGAGAAGGAAATGGCAACCCACTCCAGTATTCTTGCCTGGAAAATCCCATAATCAGAGGAGCCTGGCAGGTTACAGTCCATGGGATCACAAAGAGACACAGCTAAGAGACTAACAACATCAACAGCATCTGATTAAAGTAGATCTTACCCTTTATTTATAAAAGTACTTTCTACATTAAGGATAATGTCTACATTTTTCGGTATTTGAAAAGAAAAATTCCCATGTCTACCACTGTAACACAGCTACTGAAAGAGTGGATTTTTATCTACACAAGCTATCTCTTCGTTATATAAAGACAGGAGCGCATTTTAGTAGAAAGTGAGTCAGTGGTTCAGATTTTCTTTATAGGCCACCTTTGTGGCTGCCTTTGGTACATGCATGAAATGGATGGGTACAGTGATTGTTTACAAGATTCACATGTGGTTCTTGGGAAATCTAGGTCATCTCTCACTATCATGATTGCTAAATTGCGTATAAAGCAGGTCAGCTATCCTGCACCGCTGATGAGAAGCACCATGACAGCCTGCTATTTGCCTGTTAAGAGTTAAATTGTATCTGCTAATCCTAGCTTTTAAGCAGCTAGAATTGACATTGCTTAATTTACTTGTAACCCTTATAACACACATTTAGCAGAGGGTATTGGTCTTTGTGCTGGATTGAAAACTGGCAGTCCCAAAGGAAATTGACTAAAACTATTATCATAGTTAAGGTTGCCTATCATTCTAATTATAATTCACATCCAATAATGAACACCTTGTTCAATAATATTTAATTCAAATCATGATGCTGAGTATAAAATTACATATCGAGAGAATTCATTAGAAGTTTCAAAAGTAAGCTAAGTAAATGTGCCTCAGAGAATGTATTTGATGAATTTGTAAAAGTATTTAAATTAGATCTGTAAAGTATTATGAAAAATCCACAAGGGATGCACAATTAGGCGAATAAGCTCTTCAAGGCCAGGAGCTGCTGGGTATCCATTGTAAAGTGCTTTCTGATATATTGTTTATCCAAAGTAGGGAGACAGGGGGGAAGACCATAAGGTATAATAGAGCAGAAATGCAGGAGAGGTGATGCCAAAAGTAACCGAATAAAAAGTGATTCCATCATAATTAGTTATCTAGCCTTTGCCTGCATATTATTCATATGTCACTGAAGTATTTTAATATGAGACAAATGCTTTTTTAATACATGCACATTTTGTAAAGTCCGTAATGTTTGAGCTTCATGAGCTGCTCATTCATAACAAGTCCTGTTTCAAACTCTTGTGTGTAGGTGAGACGGTATTGAATGTGCAGTTATGTAATTTATAACACTTAAACCAGTTATGTCTGTGGTGATTTCTATCTTAATATCCTAATGATACATGAACATGTCCATTTTTATTTATGGTGTGCTCATTATTATATAACTAGAAGGCAATGGCAACCCACTCCAGTGTTCTTGCCTGGAGAATCCCAGGGATGGGGGAGCCTAGTGGGCTGCCATCTATGGGGTCACACAGAGTTGGACACGACTGAAGCGACTTAGCAGCAGCAGCAGCAGCAGCAGGGTGACTTTAAACTGAAATGCATGCATCTGTTGGTTCATGCATTCATTCATTTGTATGTTCCTTCCATTCATTCAATATTTATTGAATGGTAACTATGTTGTTGTTGTTCAGTCATTCAGTCCTGTTCGACTTTTTGAGACCCCAGGGACTGCAGCACACCAGGCTTCCCTGTCCTCCACTGTTATCCAGAGTTTGCTCAAACTCATGTCCATTGAGTCGGTGATGCCATACAACCATCTCATCCTCTGTTGCCCTCTTCTCCTCCTGCCCTCAATCTTTCTCAGTATCAGGGTCTTTTCCAATGATGGGACTCTTCACATCATATGGCCAAAGTATTGGAGCTCCGACTTCAGCATCAGTCCTTCCAGTGAATATTCAAGGTTGATTTCCTTTAGGATGGACTGGGAGATAAAGATCATTCAATCCTGAAGGAAATCAGCAGTAAGTATATTTTAGACAAATTATGCTTGACTGGTGCTGAGGAACTAATGAAGTTCAAGGAGAAAAATGATTCAACTAGTAATGGAGTTTATACTTTATATTCTAAAAGGGAAGAAAGTTGTTTGGTAAGTGGGCTTACTAATAGTGCACCACTGGAAAATAAATTTTTCAAAGCAGGAACCAGTGAACTGTCTGTGAAGGACCAGCTAATAAATATCTCAGGTTTTGCCAACATGCAGTCTCTGTTGAATCTACTCAACTTTGCAGTTGTAGCCTAAAAACAGCCAAGGCATATCTAAATGATTGAGTATGGCTGTGTTCCAATAAAACTTTGTTTACAAAACCCGATGACTGTCGGAATTTGGCTCATGGGTTGTAGTCTGCCAATCCCTGTACTTGAAGAATTACAGTCCCATGAAAGTACAAAAAATGAATTTGTTCTAGGATGAGCAGGGGGAGTTAGTGACTTTTTTTTTTTTTTTTTACCAAAGAGGATGCAATTAAGGCAAGATGTGAACAATTAGTAGAACATAATTAGATGACATGTGGAGGACAGTTTCTAAAAGATATTAGTGAGCCCTATGGCAGGAAGCATATGCCTACTCCATGAAGTTTAGATTTTATAAAATTGTTATGTATCCTTTTCACTTTACAAATGAGGAAACTAATGCTCACAGAAGCAGTGACTTACCCAGTGGTTTAGCTCAGGTTCCCGCCTATATTGTTCCAATTCCAAATCTTTTCTTCTTTCTGTTTTACTGAACTGCCTCGCTGAGTTTAGCACTCAGGCATATGCAAACATGACTGCTTTCTCTTAGGAGTTTGCAATCTATCACAAACTCTTTGGACTTACATTTATAGAATAAAATTACATATTTAAACTTCTTTTTGGCCAACTTTCATCATTTCATGATGTGACACAGACCAGGAATAGATTCATGAGGGAAAGTCCACAGGAAACTTTCTGAAACACATCTGTTACCTTCCCCCATCAGCTCCTATACACTTAATATATCACAAAGCAAACTTTACAGAAGGACTGAACCCCAGTGGTTATTTTAGAACAGACCTTGAGCCCTAATGTCTGGAATGTGATTTATTGATTGCTATAAGGCAGAGCAATGAGCGATTTACAGGATTGAGGTAAAAAGAGGAAAATAAGTATCTTTTGGCTAGCAGCAGACTGGAAGAAATATACCTGTCTTTTCATACCCTATGAATAATTTAGTATGTTTTATAAGCATGAAGATATACAATTGTGGGTTTGCTTGTTACAGTTTATATTTTACTTTCTTAATTCTGGATCCAATATGCCTTTATGCATACTGATAGGTTCTGTCTAATGGACTGAATGCCATTTTATAGTGCCCAAGCATTCGGTGAACTCTTTTCAAAGTGCTAGGTCAGATTTTTGTTGCAAATATAGTTAAATAAAATACAAAACTTAAAAAGAAACCTGCGGTAAAGGACCAAGTGATTTGTAAATATTTATTTTCCATGAGAGTTAAATTACACATTAATATAGTATCTTTAGCTGACACATTGAAACAAAGCATTATGCCCTGTCAGAATCAAGAAAAACCTGACTTCCATAATTAAGGAAATGGAAAAGAAGACAAGAAAATGGCTCTCTTTCCCCTCTTTCCTTTTATATGTACAAGCTGGCCTAAATACATGCCCGGAATGAGGTTAGATTGACTTTTAAGGAGAATGTTGCTTTTATTCAATTTGATCAAAAGAGCTTGGATGAGTATAGATGCAAGCTAGGAAAGAAGTCATAAATTCTAAGAATTGTCATTTTCTAGTTAATTCTCTTCTGATACATGGGTTTTTCTTAGCTGTTAGGAAAGAAAGGGGCTATTAACTAGACATTAACAAGCAATTTCCAGTTCAATTTTGCAGATAAAAATGTTTGATTAAACATAGTGTCTGTAGATATTTAGAGTTGTTAATAAAACCAAATGTCAAACTCAAAGGGAATTTCCTATTAACAGTTTTCCTCCTGTCCACTCCACTGTATTTTGTTTTTCCATTTATTGTTAGAAGTTCTTCTGGATGTGAAATATTTAATAAGTATCAACTGATAAAGAAAAAGATATTGAATCTATTTTTCCATGATGGGGGTTTCTCCAATTAAGAAAAAACTATCCTCAAAGATTCAGGATGTATATATATATATATAAAAAAACATGCAATGAAAGATCAACACCACAACATTAACATTTACATAAAGAAATTTATTTTATTTCTTTTTTTGCATGCTGTTTTACCATTTTAGGCCAAACATTTGATTTGGGCTACTAATAGAACATTTGTTTCAAATGCAGTGTTATAGTTCCTTTACAAATGACAGGTTACTTTTCTTAACCTATAAAGTGTTCAGTGACCATTTTGAGATGTTTTCCAGTTTTTAGAAAGGTATGCCAATTCTCTCAATGTCATTGCCTTGTCCAGAAACTTTGACACACTCAATAATGCTTCCAGAAGCTTTGTGACATCCACACACAGACGTGAAATTAGTGTCAAAAGTACCTTTTTCAGTTTCCAAACATTTCACCACCACTCGTTTCATGGGTTCCGTGAAAGTTGTAAGAAACACTCTTAAATATCTATGGCAGAATCTCTTATAAGTTGAATATATAAAATATTAATCTCTATATTTAAAAAACACTTTCAGTAACTTTTATCCTGTTATATTTTTATTCTCCATGCTTCTCTGATGGTTTATTTAAGTGTATGAAGTTGGATTACATTCCGGCTAGTAGCAGAATTAGCAGAGACAATGGGCTATTTGCAGGAGTTATTTTACGACAGGGGGTTCTGGTAAAGAACACAGAACTAACAGGTTGTGGGCCATACCTTGCTCATCTCTAAGATGCCATATCTTTCACTGAGCCTAACACACTGCTGCCACCAAATGCCATTTGTCCTTGTTACCCTGGTTGGACCAAACAGCTTCAGTACAGTTCAGTTCACTCACTCAGTCATGTCCGACTCTTTGTGACCCCATGAATCACAGCATGCCAGGCCTCCCTGTCCATCACCAACTCCCGGAGTTCACTCAAACTCATGTCCATGGAGTCGGTGATGCCATCCAGCCTTCTCATCCTCTGTCGTCCGCTTCTCCTCCTGCCCCCAATCCCTCTGAGCATCAGGGTCTTTTCCAATGAGTCAACTCTTCGCATGAGGTGGCCAAAGTATTGGAGTTTCAGTTTCAGCTTAACGGGCAATATTAGTAATGACGATAATACTGGTACTGCTGCTACAACTATCCTGTATTTGCAAGAGGTAGACACTGACCCTCCTTCAGTCTTCCAAAGAAAATTTCAAAGGATATTGCTGAAATGTTTAAGACTTTCTATTTACTCAAACATTGTTGTCTTTGGTTAAACTGTCATTGAAAATGGCTAAATGGTAAATGTGAACCTTTGCCAATTATGTGAGCAATGCCAATTTCTCTGATATATAGATTCTTGCAGACAAGTTGGTTTACAAAAATAAATAAATAAAATGACTCCATTTCTTCCTTGAAATAAAATCTTTGGTCACCAAGACCAAGCTGCATGCACTGAATTTCCTTATCATTTCTCTCCTATATAGTAGCTGTAATAAGTCCATAAGTCAATTTCAGATTTGGCCTTATTATTTTCTATATTGTCAGGCTGGTTGCCCCCCTACCCCACCTCTCTAAATAACAGCTTATTTATATTAGGGTGAATTGTCATTATCAAGTACAGTCATGGTTTCAATGAAACACATTTTCATTGTCCAACTCCTTGTATATTTCCTAGAATGAAATGGTTCAGAAGTGACAATGTGCTGTTTCAGCTATTGCTTGCTAGGGCTCCCTGAACGGCCATGTGTTTTATTGGAGGGGCCACTTGGAGTCGCGTGTGTGGACTTACCATTTGGAGAGGGATGAGAGAGCCAGAGTTAGGTCCTGGATGCTAATGGACTTACCACCTACAGGTGGCCGTGTGAATGAAGACCTGAAGAAAGGCCATCACCAGATTGATGATTTGTAACCCAATGAAATGATCTTTGTGTCAAGGCACTGAGGTTGGGGAAAGGTTTCTTAGACATCAGCAGATGAAACATGTATTAAGAAAGACATGAAGGATGAGTGGGACTTGGGCTGAGAAGTTTTGAGGACTGATGACCAAAGGGACTCTTTTCACTTGAACATGTACAGTTCCTGGGTAGGAAGAGAGATCTCTGTGCTTGAAGAGAGAGAGGGAGAGGGAAAGAAAAAGGAAAGAAGAACAGAGGAAAAGGAGGGATAAAAAGAAGGGAGGGAAGGAGAGAGAGACAGAGGATAAGCAAGCAAATAGCTCCTGTGACTTGGATTTCTTAGTGATGAGAAAGAAGAGTGGCTGGGGTAAGGCTGGGACAGTAGGCAGGGACAGGAGGCTGCAGGACCCTGTGGATGCGGTTAAAGATTCTGGACTCTAAAAAAGATGAATGGTTTTAAGGAGAGGAAGAAACAGAAGGCATTTTGTGCTTTAAAAAATACGACTTCAGTTGCTGTGTAGAGAGTGGGTGGAAGAGAGCCAAGGGTTAAAGTGGAGAGACTGGTTGAAGGAGATGGCAATATTTCAGGTGAGAGATGACAGTGACTTGGAACAGGGTTATAGCTGTGCAGGTGGGGTGAAGAATGGGAAACAGATGTTTGGGAAAATCAATCAAGTGAATTTTTTTCTGTAAAAATGGATTGAATATGGGTGATGAGGGAGAGCGAAGTGTGAATGATGACTCCTTGATTTCTGGTTTGTGCAAATCGTTTCATGAAGGTACCATTTATTGAAATGTGGGGCCCTGAGAGAGAACAGATTTGGGATGGGAGTTTGAGGGAAGGGCAATCGAGTTGAAACGTAGTCCTATTCAATCTGGTGGAGGTGCCTGAGAGATAACAAGCCAAGACAGCAAGAATGCAGTTGGGTTAAATAGATGATATTTATGGAGATATCATCAATAGGTGGGATTTAAAACCCCTGAAGTTGAAATAATGCCCTAGATGGGTGTACAGACTGAAAAGAGAAGAGAACCCAAGCTTAAGCCCTGAAGAACTCCATATGTTGGTGATTGGATTCAGAAGGAGGAAGGAAAAAAATAAAATAAAAATGAGCCCAGAAGTCATGATCCGAGAGGATGAGGAGGAACGTAGGGTCCTGAAAGCCTAGAAGAATGTTTTCAAGATAAGAATTCCTTCTGATGGGTTAAGTGGATTGAAAGCAGAAGTTTCCACTAGGTGTGGAGACCCAAAGCTCCCTGTTGACTTCTGGAAGAATCACTGGGGGGTGGGGGAGGGGGAGGGGCATAAACTTGGATCACAGGGTGGTACCTGGGGAACTGGAGGCAGTGGGGTCGATCAACCTCCGGGAGACATCACCATGGAGTGGGTAAGTGTTATGTCAGAAAGTAGGAGGGTGTAGAGTAAAGAGATAGACCTGAAGACATTCAAAACCTCAGTTTTAATATTGATAGAATCCGGTTGACAGGAAAAGATTGAGAATACAGGAGGGAGAGAGAATGAAAGGTTGGCTGAAGGATACAGAACCTTTGGGGAAGTGTAGCCTTCCTCTTCTCCCATTGTTACTCTGTCCAAAGGTTGCACAGCTCCTGCCTCAGGCCCCTGCGCTGACTCCTCTATTATTGGGTCACTTCCTCCCCTTCATATCTCTCCTCACATGCTTTCTTCTCAAAGACCCAATCCCACAACACTTTGTATAATTTCCAACCTCTTCCTTCTCAGTAATCCTCACCCTGATTTTTACATAAATTCATTTATAAAATTTCTTT
>NW_011494622.1:1041165-1073712 GCF_000754665.1 Bison bison bison
CACCCTGATTTTTTTTTTTTTTTTTTCCGTTTCCTTCCCATGGTTTCAATCATAGTCTGTGATAGAACTCTGGATGTGTACTCAGTCACATCAGTCATGTCCTACTCTTTCATGACAGCTTGGACTGGAGCCCACCAGGCTCCTCTGCCCATGGGATTTCCCAGGCAAGAATACTAGAGTGGGTTTCCATTTCCTCCTCCATGGGATCTTCCCAACCCAGGGATAGAATCTACGTCTCCTGCATCTCCTTCCCTGCAGGCAGATTCTTTATCTGCTGAACCATCAGGGGAGCCCCTGTGCTATAACTAACTAGATCTAATTAATAATAGCTATAACTTTCTTATTTACTATTTAGCAATATTAAATATTGTTGCTTATTTAGTCTCAACTCCATCATTAGAATTTAAGCTCTGTCAGAATAGGGATATTTACCTGTTTTCTTCTCTGATACAATCTTTCTAGTTTCTGGCATAATCCTCTCTGCCTTTCATGGCTCAGGAAACTCTTCTGATTGGCCTTCAGGCAGGTGTCAGGTGCACTGAGGGGGTTTCCCACCTTCCAGCACCTTCTTTTTGTCCTCATGTGGTCCATGGTTTCCTCACTGCCTTGTCTCTCCACAGCCCACATGCCTGCACTCCCGGGGAGATCGTCGCTCCATTCACTTCTCTGAGTCCACACTTTCCCAGAGTAACATAGCCCGTAATCGCCTCTCCCCTGTGGCTTCACTGTGTGCAGAGAATGGGAACTGCAGGATCTGTCTTTGTTCAGACTGCTCTAGCAGACGACATGGACGTAGCCTTACCTACAACAGAAAGTGACTTCTCACAGCTGTGGAGGCTGGATATCTGGGACCATGGTCCCAGCTGGGTCAGGCTGTGGTGAGAGCTCTCTTCTGGGTCATAGGCTGCCAGCTTCTCACTGTGCCCTCACACAGACAGAGCGGAGAGAAGAGAGCTCTCTCATGACTCCAGTAAGGCACTCATCTTATTCATGAGGGCTCCACCCTCGTATCCACTCTAATTCTAACTGCCTCGTCAAGGCTCACCTCCTAAAACCATCACTGCCAGGGGGTGGGGGCAGAGTTTCAACATGAATTTTGGGGGGACAATACGTTCAGCCTATGAGAGAGAATATGAGAGAGAATATCCCACTATGAGAGAGAATACCCCAGTATTCTCCCACAAAGAGCTTGGCACACCTTCCAAGTTTCTCTGTTTCATCACCTGCTCAGGTGTTTATATTCAGGAGCATAAGAGAGAGTCTTCAAATCAGGTCTTACCTCATATTAGGCACTTTATCAGTACCGTGGTGGTAACAGCTTTAAGGAGGCTCTACCACAGCAGCTTTAAATATGAAAGAGTCTATTAAGACTGTGTTTGTGTGTGTAAGAAAAGCTCTAGTGATCAAGTTAACCAAATTCTTCCTCAAACTGTGAACACACCTGTCAGAGACTGACTCAAACTTATTGCCATTTGTCTTTCCTCACCTGAGATATACGTGTGTGTGTGTGTGTGTGTGTAATTTTCTTACCCTTTGTGACCTCATGGACTGTAGTCCACCAGGCTCCTCTGGATACTGGAGTGCGTTGCCAATTCCTTCTTCAGGGAAATCTTCCTGACCCAGTATCAAACCTGAATTTCTTGTGTCTTCTGCATTGACAGGCAGATTCTTTACCACCGTGCCATGGGATGGTTTCAAAAACTTCTCTCTCTGGGCTTAACTGGCTTCCTCAAAACTCACAGTCTCTTACTGATTTCTCTAGTACATGCATAAGTGTATCTGAAGAAAATAAAATGAGCACCCACAACATATTAGATCTGGAATTATACCATGTCCATCTCAGAGAATCTTGTTTTGGGACAGTTAGTTCATGTAGTGACTGATCCCATGGGGCTCTAAAGTGTGTGTGGTGGGGAGACAGATGGATGACGATTTGTTTCTCTCATGGTGCGTGAATCTGTACATCAGTCAGTGGGTAGACTCCTCTGAAAAAATACAGTTATGTCTCTTCTGACAGCGGTCAAGAGAAGAGCAGCCTGATTAGCTGAAACTCACAGGCACCCTTGACCTCATGCTGGAGGGAACACAGGGCTCCTGTGCAGGCTCACTCTGCCTGAATCAGCCTGATAACTGGAATGGGCATGCCTGAGTTTATTTAAGCTACTTTGTTCAAAATTAAAGGAGTCTAAGTAGAAATAGTTTATTTGGAGTCTTGCTTTTAGGGGAAAAAGGCAACACATAATAAAAAGAAGAAAAGGGAAGCAGGTAGGGTGGGGACAAACTCCTAGGGAATCATTTGTAAAAATACAAATGGAAATTAGGAAATATGTGTAAATGGGGAAACTCTGTGGGGAATCATATAATATAAAGGCAGGAACGAAGGTGGGGCAACTCCAAAAGCTTTCTCCTGGATGTCTGGGAGTAACAGTCTACCAGGAGGTATGAGGTTTGAAGGAAGGAAATGTGCTTGAGACTAAATGCATCATTTCTGAGAGAGGGGGACAGTCACAGGAAGGTGGGGCGCACAGGAGACTCCCTCTTCTGATTTGAGTAGACGTGTTGTCTAACGAAACTCCACTGGCACTTTGGCAAGGATTACGTTTTTGCACAGAGTTGAGAATTTATTTACTTATTTTTTTTAAGAACAGTAATATGATACAACATCAAAGCCTTTAGGATGCATTTGTTGTTTGCAGGAAGTGTGCAAATGACAACCCAGGGACCTTGTCATTTCCAACATTCCCCTGACTGGGGCCTGGTTCTATGTCAATTACACAGCCAAAGCATCTTCTAGAAGGTGAGAGGGAGGAGCAGTTTAAATTCTTCTGGCAAAAGGGTGATGTGCTACCTGGTAAGAACATTCCTAGAGTGTGATGTGTTCTTCTCAGATTAAACAGATTGAATGAAAAAAAAAAATTTGAACGTAACCCCAGAGAGCTCTGAGGGTGAACTCCCCATCAGTCAGAAAGAAGGGCTAGGAGAGGCCCTTTCTTGGTGTAGAGATAAATCAGAAGTACCCAACCGCATCTGTTCCTTCCTTCTCACAACCTTCTTCTGCTGTGGTAATAAAAAGATCAGGTAAGCTATGAGCATCTGTGCATGTATTACTGACTGAGTGAGGCTGGGATGGTACCAAGCAGGAAAACACCTTAGTTAAGTTCATTGCTAGCATGATAACCACTCTACTGAATTCTTCTTCCACACCCCTGGACTAAACCTCGAGCCAAGCCTGTTGTTTTTTCTGGTCGCCTTCAAGTTCTAAAGGAGCAGTATCATGTCTGATCTGAAGCAAACTCTGATTTCTCATGTGGTTGAGAATTGCTCTGCATCCTCAGCTCTGGTTCAGTTCAGACCCTCAGACTCTTTTTAGTCTTATTTTTCTGTTCTTGCTCCCTTTCTCACTGCTGGTGGCTCCTTCAGGCTTGGTGATGGGAGAGGACAGAGCCATGGTGACCTCACCACTCAGTGTCCCCCGTCTGGGCAGTGCTCACCCTGGCTGGGCACTCATGATTCTTTGCTCAGTCACTACTCCTGCCTACACCCTAGGGGGCTCTTTGACTTGGGATCTCTGACTGTTGGCAGGTGATTTTTTTAAAACAGGTCCCTCTCAGGACAGCTGAAGTCCACTCCCCTCCATGGTGTCCACTTGATGTTGACAAAATTGGCTGGTGTGGAGGACCCCACCCCAGCCCTCTCTTCACATTGAGCCAACATGGGGACCTCCTGGAAGGCTTTTGTCTGGACTGACTTTTCCAGGGATTGGCAGCCTTTGTCCCTGATGAGCTTGAGGAAAACAGGACAGTGTGTCTAATTGCTCTCACCCTGAGCTCTGTTCTGGGCTCTCTGTAGAAGCAGAAGTCTTCTCTAGATCTGCAGTGATCCTATGCAGAGGGCGGTGTGGTTGCTTCTCCTGACAAAGAGTCCAGATCATTTGCTTGATGATAATTGAGCGGCTTTCATTTCACTTGCAATGGCAGGGGAGCAGCTCCACACCCTCTCGTTTATTTGCATGTGGGGAGGGAGGTGGGGTTACACTTTCCAGTGAAATCCCCCTCTCTGTTTTGTTTAGTCAGTCCCTTTACCTCCTTAGCGTGAAGGATGATGGACTAAGTCACCAGATCAGCGCATTTCCTAGTCATCTTGGGATCTCAGCACAGATCCCCAAATAACAACAACAAAAAATAAAGTTGCCCTCAGTGTCTCTGCTGTGCTCTAAAGTATATTAGGTGTGCACAGAGAGACAGACTAGCATACCTTTTACAGTTTGCCTTGGCTTCATGGCATAGTTCAGTTCAGTTCAGCTGCTCAGTCGTGTCCTACTCTTTGCTGCCCCATGGACTGCAGCATGCCAGGCCTCCCTGTCCATCACCAACTCCCGGAGTTTACTCAAACTCATGTCCTTTGAGTCGGTGATACCATCCAATCATCCTCTGGCATTCTCCTCCTGCCTTCAATCTTTCCCAGCATCAGGGTCTTTTCAAATTAGGCAGTTCTTCGCATGAGGTGGCCAAAGTATTGGAGTTTCCCCTTCAGCATCAGTCCTTCCAATGAATACCCAGGACTGATCTCCTTTAGGATGGACTGGTTGGATCTCCTTGCAGTCTGAGGGACTCTCAAGAGTCTTCTCCAACACCACAGTTCAAAAGCATCAATTCTTTGGCACTCAGCTTTCTTTATAGTCCAACTCTCACATCCATACATGACTACTGGAAAAAGCATAGCTTTGACTAAATGGACCTTTGTTGGCAAAGTAATGTCTCTGCTTTTTAATATGCTGTCTAGGTTGGTCATAACTTTTTTTCCAAGGACCAAAAATCTTTTAATTTCATGGTTGCAGTCACCATCTACAGTGATTTTGGAGCCCCCCAAAATAAAGTCTGTCACTGTTTCCACTGTTTCCCCATCTATTTGCCATGAAGTGATGGGACCAGATGCCATGATCTTCGTTTTCTGAGTGTTGAGCTTTAAGCTCACTTTTTCACCCTCCTCTTTCACTTTCATCAAGAGGCTCTTTAGTTCTTCACTTTCTGCCATAAGGGTGGTGTCATCTGCATATCTGAGGTTATTGATATTTCTCCCCGCAATCTTGATTCCAGCTTGTGCTTCTTCCAGCCCAGTGTTTCTCATGATGTTCTCTGCATATAAGTTAAATAAGCAGGGTAACAATATACAGCCTTGATGTACTCCTTTTCCTGTTTGGAACCAGTTTGTTGTTCCATGGCCAGTTCTAACTGTTGCTTCCTAACTTGCATAGGTGAAGCTTAAAACCTAGTCTTGGTGGACGGAAGTGCAGAAAAAAGGCATGTGACATGTGAGATGTAGTTTTAGAAATGGCACAAAGAGAGCTTGAGAAGATCAGATGGAGGTGGTGAGGTCAGAATAATGAGAATTCTGCAAGGCCAAGTTAGGATCGATAACGTGGCAAATGAAGAGTTAAACCTGAGAAAACCTGTGGCTTAGGAAAATGACCATAAGCTCTGTAAGGGAAGAGAGTTACTGGAGTTTTTCAGCCTGCACCTTATCACAATCCCTTGTACAATTTTTTAAAGACTGATATAAAAATAAATAGGATACAGACAGAAGAGTTTCAGGTGACTAATATACAGCCAGAGTGAGAGCCGTGGCACAGGACCAGGAGATGCATGTAGTGGGGACCCTGTCTGTCTTGTTTGCAAAAGCCTCCCAGGGGTATTGAGCAATGTGTGACCAATGATGGACATTCAATAAATATTGACTGAATTAAAGTGACTGTCTTTGTGGCTGGAGGCTTGAGGCATGGATATCAATTATCAGACTACCCCAGCATTAAAGGGCCAAGTGTTGAAAACCTCAAAACAAGATTGGGGGATGACTGGACAGTGACTGAAGAATCAGAATATTTTCAGTCTTCAAATACTTACTCAAGGATGGTTGGGAAAGAAGTTCACTGTTAGAGTAGATCACAAAACAGAAATAGCAGAGACAATATGGAAGTGTTTTGCTTTAAAGATAATTAGAAACGTGATTAAAATATAAGTTAGGTTAAGTCAGATTTAGCATTGAAGAACATATATACATGTCCTTGAAATCAGATTTGTTTAAGTCATTAAAGAATAAGTCTAAAGGATAAAGGACAAAAAAGTAGGGGAAAGTCTGCTTCTATTTAGTCATCTGTATTCATTGAACATTTTGCTGTTCAGTTGCTAAGTTATGTCCAACTCTGTGACCCCATGGACTGTAGCACGCCAGGCTTCCCTGTCCTTCACTGTTTCCTGGAGTGCTCAGGTTCATGTCTACTGAGTCAGTGTTGCATCCATCTCATCCTCTGCCACCCTCTTCTCCTTTTGCCTTCAGTCTTTCAGTTCAGTTCAGTCGCTCAGTCGTGTCCGACTCTTTGCAACCCCATGAATCGCAGCACACCAGGCCTCCCTGTCCATCACCAACTCCCGGAGTTCACTGAGACTCACGTCCATCGAGTCAGTGATGCCATCCAGCCATCTCATCCTCTGTCGTCCCCTTCTCCTCCTGCCCTCAATCTTTCCCAGCATCAGGGTCTTTTCAAATGAGTCAGCTCTTCCCATCAGGTGGCCAAAGTATTGGAGTTTCAGCTTCAACATCAGTCCTTCCAATGAACACCCAGGACTGATCTTTACAGTGCATCAAATCATGCATAACACTCTCTAAATACAGTGGCTAACTTAATCCTCATTGCAGGCAGATGCTTTACCATCTGAGCCGCCAGGGAAGCCCAATAAACATGAAGCAAGGACTAATATCATCCCCATTCAGACAGCAGTATGAGTAGTCTGATCCATGAAACTGGGTTCCTCTTGGCAGGAAGAAGGGAGCCAGGAAACTAGAAGAAGGATGGCAGGGGGGTGGGGGGTGGGGTGGTGTTAGAGAACAACTCAGATTATGCTCCAGGGGAACTAGAAGGAATCAGGAATGAGATGACTCAACTCATGTTCAAGGAAGCATCGAGGGAATGAAGACTAAAAGAAGACTGGCTTTGTCAAGGAGATCATTCTGAAGAGCGACCTTAAGAATGCTCAGGGAGGAGGCGGGCTTTTAGAAAGTTTGCTGGGTTAATCATTGCAGAGGAACAGAGAGGTGGGAAGGTGTTAACCAAAAGCCATAGCCAAGATCAAGCGACATTTCTTATGTTCTTGAAGTAAATATGTTTGAAATTCTCAGGAATGGAGTCGACACAGGAGAAAAGATTTAAAATGCTAAAGGGCAAAAAGTCGAGGGGGTTGGTTTTAGAAGGGATGCCTTCTAAGCCCTGGGGGAAATGTGGAGAAACTGTGTGAAAAGTCTTCTAATACAGTTTTAAAAAGAGTTCAGTGGTTCAAACAAGACTACTATCAAGGAAAATCTATGCCAAATGCAGTTTATGTCAGAAGGGGAACCATACTTCAACCACTGGGCTTGATGTAAGCAGTGCCCATGTGTGAATGTCAATAGTCTGAGCCTCATGTGAGAGCATTTCAGATCTTACTGTGTTACATCAACAGATGATTGTTCTATTTAAGTTCAATAGAACATCTATTGGGTTTCCTAGGTGGTGCTCATGGTAAAGAACCTGCCTGCCAATGAAGGAGACATAAGAGACATAGGTTTGATCCCAGAGTTTCCCATGGACAGAGGAGCCTGGTGGGCTACACTCCATAGGGTCACAGAGATTCAGACAAACTGAAGTGACTTAGCACAGCACCACACAAAAGCTGTCTTAGTCATCCTCCACTTAACCAACTCACCAAATCACTGAAGCTCTTTATTTCCTCAGAAAGTATATAATGACTAATGTTCATGCTTTTTGAATGTTCTGGGCTAGGAGGCTACCCTTGAGAGAGGCTTCCCATTTCAACGGGTACATGTTGGTTGGAATATTTTCCAAGTCAGTTAAGAATTTCTCAAGTCTGTTTATGTCAGATGTGCTTGATACTGCAAGCGTGCAGTTTAGTTAACTAGTATATAGCAGAAATATGCATGTGAAAATAATTCTTTCTGTTAAAGGCAGTTTTGAAGAGTATAAGATTGTTGGGACTATGGATTCTTTGCATAACAAGTGAGAACACAAAAGGGAGGCAGGTGGAAATCAAAATATCAGTGTTATCACTGATAAAATTCAGATTGAAATATTTAATTTAGTTGATACTGCAACATACTTGGTAATGAATCATTCCAGAATTCCACAGCCATACTTGTGCCATCATAGGTAGTCTTGGGCTTTCCCACAGAGGTGAACAATTCATCTTTGAGGAAAAACAGAAACGTATCTATCACAAAGACAGGTTGGGTTCATGAAAAAAAAAATTACAGCTGTCCCCTAGTATCCTCAAGGAGTGGCTCTAGGGACCCCCAACTGTACCAAAATCCAAAGATGCTCAAGTCCTGTATAGAACATTATGTAGGATTTGTATATCAACTATGTCCATCCTCTTGTATACTTTGAATCATCTCTAGATTACTTAGAATACCTGTGTGTGTGTGTGTGTGTGTGTGTGTTAGTTGCTCAGTTGTATCCGACTCTTTGCGACCCCATGGACTGTGGCCTGTCAGGCTCTTCTGTCCATGGGATTCTCCAGGGAAGAATACTGGAGCTGGTTGCCATTTTCTTCTCCAGGGAGGGGATCTTTTTGACCCAGGAATCAAACCTTGATCTCCTGCACCGCAAGCAGATTCTTTACTGTCTGAGCCACCAGGGAAGCCCTAATTCAGTCTAAATGCTTTGAAAATAGTTGTCTGTCCATGGCCAATTCAAGTTTTGCTTTTTGGAGCTTTTAAAAAAAATATTATTTATCCATGATTGATCAAATTCATATATGTGGCTCCCACACATACAGAGGGTCAACTGTCTGATCTGAGCAAATTTAGCTGCTTCTCCTGAACTCAACAAACAGATGCCTTTTCTCTTTCTTTAGAGTGTGGGAACAGTGATCAGTCAGGTTTACTATCTGATTTTGTTCCAGATGGAAATAAGGCAAGGGGAATGGAGCCCTTCCCAGTAAATTTTAATCATGCACTCAGACAAACACAATTACTGTACATTAAGTAGAAGGAAGACAGCTATCAAATATGTAGGGACAATCATCATAATCAGGATGAAATTTATACTCTGTATTTCTAATTCAACTTTAAGGAATCTTAACTAGATATTCTAGGTAATGTACTGTGGATGTGTTTCTGTAAAAGTCTATTCAGTGAACCCCACTTAAAGAAAAGTCCTTGACTCTATGAAACATTGACACATAAATGCATATTAAAGTGTTTTGAGTTGCAAAACAATGTTAAGGCATGAATCACTTCTGTGATTCACCCCCTTTTTGGTGCTTTAAAGTTAAACAATTAAAGCACTGGATCCAACCAAGCAAGAGGGCTTTTCTTGTCAACCTCAGTGATCAAACTTAGCACAAAGCTTCTCAAGTGTTTTGTTGCATTCCTAAAAAACTCAGCATGGTTGGTTGATAGACCACCTTGAACTATAAGGGAAAACATGTTGTTGCATCATCAAGTCTGGATTCATTTCATCTTTTGAAACTGCTGGGCTGTCTTCTTTTCCAGGTACTCAGATTAAAAATGAGAAGTAGTAAGGCAGGCTTGATCTTGAGTTATCCACAGTTTTGTGTTTATATGCGGAAGTTTTATTTGATAAATCACTATGCTAGTGTATTAGTCCAAGTCTTATGAGAACCAGATGCCAAGATCGGCTAACACAGCAGCGGCTTGATTAGGGGAGATAGATGTGAGAACGGATGGGGAGAGAGTTGGAGAAGCCGTGAGTTCTCTGACTGTAATGTGAAGTCTGAATCAGAGTGAAGGAGAGAGAGGGGAGAGGGTGTCTGGTCCTGCGGTCTACAGAAGGCTCCTAGTGGCTGCCCGGAGTTCACAGTCAAAGTCCCCCATCACAGGGGGCTGAGCTCCATCCCAACTCCGGTAGGAAGTGTGGCTTTGGAGCTAACACTGATAGACTTCAGAGCTCAGCGCTGGGCCTTGGACACACACAGTCCTTGTAGTTGGAGATCTGAGAGGTGCCTTCTCATGGCCACTGCAACAGAGTTCTGAACTTTAAAGTCTCCATTATTCACACTCACTGTGGAAAATTAGAAAACAAGCAAACGATGCATTTGACTTACTTCTTCATTCTCCTTCCATCTTAGCATTATCTTCCCAGAAGCAGAACTGCTCATTGTTCTGATCCCATTGCCTTTAGCAAAAGTAACTCTTTGATGTGACTGTAGTCCTTGATAAGACTCTCCGCAGCCTCCCCACCCCCAGAAAAGTGGTGGCCATGGCTAGTTCCCTGAACAGGCTGCTCTTCCCTCTGCCCATGGCTCCCTTATCACTGAACTTTCAAGGATTAAACAAGCGTCACCTCCTCTAAGCAGTCTTCTGTTTTCCTTCCCACTTTGAATCTGTTTAATCAGACACCATCCCAGGTATTCTGGTTCCACACTGTGGTTGTTCAGTCCCTAAGTTGTGTCCACCTCTTTGTGACCCAAGGACTATAGCCCGCCAGACTCCTCTGTCCATGGGATTCTCCAGGCAAGAATATTGGAGCCGGTTGCCATTTCATTCTCCAGGGGATCTTCCCGGCCCCATGATAAAACCCACATTTCCTGCACTGGCAGAAGAATTCTTTACTGCCGAGCCACTGGGAAAGCCCCGAGTGTTCTTGCTTCATAGTGTAGTTGTCTCTAAAGTATGCTTCTCGCCTAAGCCGGTTTCCCCCACCACCAGGAGTGAGCTCCTGAGGAGTAGAGATTTTTATCAGAAACTCCAGTGAGGCTAAATTACTGGTGGTCACTAAATAAAGGGATGACTGTACGATGGTGTGCTCCTTACCAGCCTCAGAAAACAAGACTTTGTCCAGTGAAACATAGGGGGGATACCTCATTAGTGATGGTGGTAATGATTTCCATTTTGTCTCTGAACCAGATTACTCCAATTATTATAGGTCACAGTAGTGGTGGGCCGTTCCTAAGGAAAACCAATGCTAACGCACCCCTCTATGCTTTTTTCTATGACGTGCTTTATTGTAACACCTAGGAGCTTCCTAGGTGGCATAGTGATAAAGAATCTATCTGCCAATATTGTAAAGCAATTATTCTCCAGTTTAAAAAAAAAAAGAATCCACCTGCCAACATAGGATATGTGGGTTCGAGGAAAAGGCAACCCACTCCAGTATTCTTGCCTGGAGAATTCCATGGACAGAGGAGCCTGGTGGGTGACAGTCCACAGGGTAGCAAAGAGTCAGACACGACTGAGTAGGATCCAAATCCTTGCAATATCCCTTTGATGGCTAAGTCTTTCTTTTCCGAGACGCTGAGTCCTGGCTAAGAGACGTTGAGTCTAAGCTCGTCTCTGCCAAGGCTGGTCGTGACTCCCGTGGTGCTGGGGAGGAGGCTGAGTCCTGGACTCCTAGATGAGTCCCCAGACCCCACTTCTGCCAGTGGCAGAGCCTAAGTGGAATCACAATCTGTCCATCCCTAGTGTCTTCCTACTCTGTTTCTCAAGTCATAATTTCTACATGCCCTGGATGTTCCACACTGTGTGAAAACACAGCTCTGTTTAGAGGATGCCCACAAAAAGTCTGTGCTGTATTTATCAAGATTATTACCTATCAGGGGATTTTCAAATACTTTAAAAAAAAAATAGAGCATTTTGTTTTTATTTATTTAATCAGTGTGGTAATTTGGTAAGTGTATTTTATGTAACTGCTCTATTCAATTGTCTGGGGTTCCTGCCGTGTGTGCATGCTAAGTAGCTTCAGTTGTGTCTGAGTCTTTTTCTGACTCGACAGCCCTATGCATTGTAGCCCGCCAGGCTCCTCTGTCCATGGGATTCTCCAGGCAAGACTACTGGAGCCAGTTGCCATTTCCTTCCCCAGAGGATCTTCGCGACCCAGGGATTGGACCTGTGTCTCTCACATTTCCTGTTTTGGCAGGCAGGATCTTTACTACTAGCGCCACCTGGGAAGCCCCTGCTGCTGCTGCTGCTGCTGCTAAGTCGCGTCAGTCGTGTCGGACTCTGTGCGACCCCATAGACGGCAGCCCACCAGGCTCCTCTGTCCCTGGGATTCTCCAGGCAAGAATACTGCAATGGGCTGCCATTTCCTTCTCCAATGCATGAAAGTGAAAAGTGAAAGTGAAGTCGCTCAGTCGTGTCTGACTCTTAGCGACCCCATGGACTGCAGCCTACCAGGCTCCTCCATCCATGGGATTTTCCAGGCAAGAGTACTGGAGTGGGGTGCCATTGCCTTCTCCTGGGAAGCCTCTACTCCCAGCCAAATAAAATAAACTAGATTATAGCCAGTTATATTCTTCTGTGTTTAAAAAAAATCTATATTTGATTCTTTGGAACACTACTACATGGATAATTGTAGCATGAATGTATTCAATAGTCAAAGAGTTATCTTTGGAGGGAAATTAATGATAGGACATGTTTTTTTTTTTGAGCAAATTTAATTTATTCATTCTGTTACTTTCTTGCTTAACAAGGATGATTTAAAGTCAATAGTTGTTTCATTTTAAAACCTGTGAACTTGCAAATCTTCTAATTTAATTATGAAATTGAAAGAAATGTCAAATCATTTTGAGTTTACATTTGTATAAAGTAAATAAGGTGCACATGGCTTGGGTAATGAATGGCGTATCTCTCAAGTATTTCCAATTAACTTCATTCCAACATTTTAATTCTTTATTCTCAAATTGTGCCATCATTAATATCATATTTCCAGGATAATCATATTTGTTAGAGCATGTATATTTTCTCCACCCCTGCTCCTAAAGCCAGAAGAGCCAGGCTGTTTTGCTGTAAACTTTTATTGGCAGGAGTTCATAATTCAGCTATAAAATTTCATGCTGGGCTACAATTCAGTGCATAAGCCCTATGTCTTGAAGAGCTTCTGTTACTACAAAAATAATTGTAAAATTCCAGTTTTTTCTTTTTTAGGTAGGCCAGAAAAATGGTACAGTAAGGAAATATTATCCTTTCAAATTGTGCTTTCTTTGCTGGATAAAATGATCTACAAGGTACTTGGCTCTCACCCCTCACCCATCAAATAATGATTAGATGAGCACAACAGAAAATTTATGCTTACAACAGGTGCAACTTGCTCCATGGTACTCAGAGTGCAAGAAATGCCACCTTTATTTTTCTAAGCCAGATTAAATCTACTGTGAGGCTGCTGTCATTGAGGTTGACAAGAAGTCCAATATTGGTCAATTTGGGGTGCCCTCTCCCGCCCTTCGTGTTAGTACTCTGGGGCTTGCACAGTCCAGAAGAGGAGCAAAAGGCACAGACTAGGTACATGGGAGCCTTTTGATATTTGCCCAGGAAGCTAGTTTTATTAGCAGAATTGCACCACCCATGCTGAGATCAGCAATGAGAACTTGGACAAGACTACCAAGTTCACAGTATAGTCAGTCCTCCCTTGATATCCTCATGAGACTGGCTTCAGGGCCCCCATGGATAGAGAAATCCTCAGATGGTTAGCAAAATCCTCAGATGGTCAAGTCCCTCATATAAAAAGTTGTGGTGTTTTCACATAACCTATGCACATCCTCCCATATAAATTCAGTCATCTCTAGTTTACTTACAACATATAATACAGCGTCAATCCTTGTAAATACAATGTAAGTGTTATGTATTAATAAATAGTTGCTGGGGAGTGGCAAGTTCAGAGTTTCCATTTTGGAACCTTCTAGAATTAAAAAAAATATATAAAATGTTTTGATCCACCCTTGGTTGGAACCTGCAGATACACAACAGGGGCGTACCATGCTGACTATACTTGCAGGGTCAACCCCACCTGTGGTCTTGGTGTCAGAGGTGTAGGTTCAAGAACGGGAGTGGTTCTCTGACCCTCAAGGACTCGAACACACCTTGACCCACGTCTCACTCACTTCTTCACTCCTGCCGTCCAGTTTCTCCTTTACCCGGTTTCCAGTCTGTTAGGGATCAGTGATACCTCAATAGATGTGTATTTTTGGAATCCACACATTCCCTGTAGAATTCTCCTCTGACTCTGAACCACAAAACCATCGTATATTTTTACTTCGTCACTGTATTGGATAAGAAGAGGGAATGATATATAAGGGTGAAAGAGGATGCTTTCCTATGTATTCTACTGCAGAAAAACAAGCAATAACAAAACCAACTATGTGTTTGGGTTTTGCAAAATCACCCCACCGTCTAGTAAGCTTTTGTTCAAAGATTCTCAACACTGAGTGAAGGGCTCCTAAGATGTGGATTGTGGTTTTAAATTTGCAACTAATCAGCCTTCATCTTTGGGTGTGTGACTGAAACCCCAATCCCAGTTTATTCACATATAATATGAGAGATATAAATTAGTATTCTACAAAATTTCTTCCTGACTTAAAAATCTCATAATTTATAAAATGATTAAAATATAGCCTAATTATTTCTGAATTGCTTTATATATTGTGCTCTTTCATAGCTAGAGATTTTTGATCACCATACAAAAATTAGAATGTGTGTAATCCATAGTATTTGTTATCTTTATGATACTCACGGGGCCATTCCTCATGACAAAACTAAATCAACCAAGTGATAGAACGATAATGGGATTTTGTAAGATCTTTGGAGATATGAGTAATTGATAGGATATATTATTTTTTTGAAGACAGACCTTTTGTTTTGATAACATTCCATTGTTCAGGTTACTGCATTGCCATGTCAAAAATATGTGAGCCCCTCTGAGAAACATATGAATGTCAACAATGACTTTTTTCTGAGGCTTTTTCTTCTAACTTCACAGTCTTCCATCGATCTGTATGTCTATGACAGCACGTGTTAATTTAGCAAGTCCTTGTCTCTTTAGAGTCAGTGCACCGATCTGCAAGTGAAACCATGTGTACCAAGGCCAGGTACACGTCCATGATTTGGAGTTTAAAGCTGTAGATACTTTCTCCTACCTAATTACCCAGGGCATCTTCCAAAAATATATCGACTTCAAAAAAGAGAAGAAAAAGAGAAGAATCTAGAAGTCTGAGCTACCCCTCAAAAACTGAGACCAGATGTGGCAGATATTAATTAACTTTAATTTATCAGACTCAATCCTCCAACTTCTAGCCCAAGCTTAGTGATGAATGATGTCAGGCCACTCCAAGCAGAACCAGAAGCAGAGCTGCTATTAACAGACCCCTCCTAACACATCTTTAAACAGGGAAAGTGCTGAAATGGGGTTTCAAGTGGATGGATGTCTGTCTGAGAGGCAGGAGTAAGTTATAAATAGTAGATGATCTTGATTGGTCCCTTCATTCCGTTCTTCACTATAACTGTTTGTCTCTCTCCATGTAACATTTCAATCTTCTCTCTATAAATATGCTCGTCTAGTAGGTACCCAAGACTAGGGATGCTGTGGACAATCACAGACGTCTTCTGTTGGTCCCTCCACATCTTACCACCCCCTTCCTTCCCCTTCCCTGTATCTCCCTGAGACAAACTCGATGGGTTCCCTTGCTCTGTGGTTTACACTGGGCTTAGCCATTGAGGCACACATATAGGAGATGAGAAAGTGCAAGCCCTCTCTAGAGGTCACACCTGTGTCACCTTGCCCTCCTGAGAGCCCACTGCCTTCTTGTGCCTTTAGAAATAGGGTGTGTGCATGCTAAGGCACTTCAGACATGTCCAACTCTTTGAGGCCCCATGGACTGAAGCCTGTCAGGCTCCTCTGTCCATGGGTTTCTCATGGCAAGAATACTGGAGTGGGTTGCCATTTCCTTCTCCATCAGAACTAGGGTAGTAGAGGCATCTGTTCCTATTATGAGAATCAACAGCAGCATTTGTGGATTCCCTATACCCTACCCACCCTTTTGTCAATGGCTTTTCAAATACACTGTCCTCAAATCATCCAGTTTCAGCTCTCATCTGTTGCTGTTGGACCTTGACAGACATAGGACTAAGGGAAGCTTTCTAGAGAAACTAACTGAGAAACTCTGTCTTGGAGGAGCTAGGAATTCCTGGGAGGAGAATAGTTTGGAACAGGAGGGAACAAAGGGGAAACAACATTTTAGTGAGAAGGAGCAAGATGTGCAAAAGTGGCAAATGCTATATCATTAGCTACTGACAAAGGGGATTGACTTTCAAGTGTATGTGGTTGGTCTTGCAAAACATCTCTGCCTATTAGCAAGTCCTTGGGCAGTGATCATTTCAAGCTATGATCCTGCATGTGTGCTCAGTCGTATCTGACTCTTTGGACCCCGTGGATTGTAGCCCACCAGGTTTGTCTGTCTGTGGGATTTCCCAGGCAAGAATACTGGAGTGGGTAGCCATTCCCTTCTCCAGGGGATCTTCTCAAACCAGGGATCAACCCCCCAGCTCCTGCATTGGTAGGCGGGTTCTTTACCACTGAGCCACCAGGGAAGCCTGTCTATAGAGAGCCACCTTGAGCTTATAAAGGGCTCAAGATAAAGAAATTTGGGGATCTTTAAAAAGATACCTACTTTCCCCCCTCACCCAAGAGGCACCTTCCTTGAAGAGATCATAGAGAATTGGGATAGGCTGTGAAGACTGTCGTTTCTGTACTTTTGAAGAATGTTCTTAAAAGGCTGGGATATTACCCAGACACGTAAGAAAAATTAGCACAGCTGCTTAGAAGGTAGGAGACCGTTGACCTCAGTAACTTTCCCTAGGATTTTGTGAAGTTACGTTGTGCAACTAACAGCTTGCCCACAAGGTGGCGCTCATGCAGTAACTTTGGAGCACCGAGCGGTGGCTGTTAAAAAGCGGAACTGGAAAATGTTACTGTCTAACAGATGTTCTTGTCTTTGACGCTCTATCTAAGTTAAGGTAGGAATGATGAGGTCGGAAAGGCTAATAAATTTATTATGTGGTGGAAAAGTTATTTCTCATGGCCCATGAGACAGAAAAGCCGTTATTTTTAAAGCATAACGCTAGCTGTGCTTTGTTCACGGTGGAACCAAATTCTCCTAATCCTCCTCATACCTTTGTTATTCTTCATGTGATATGTGTCTTTGGTTATGAGTAAAGAGGAGGAGATTATAGTAGTTGCTCTAAGCTGACTGCTTAAGAGTTCTGTACATTTAAATAAATCTGTAGCAGGAAACAAAAAAGGGCTTTGGATACTGATCATTCAACAGTGAATAAAAAATGTAGACAGTGCATTAATGCAAAGAGGCAAATGATGCGCAAGAGTGGCATTGCCTGTAAACAAAGCCGACAGTTTGATGAAAGTGTTTCTTCCCCGACTTTGATCAAATACACTAGAGCATCTTTGCATCTAGTTTGTCAAAGCACTGAATCTGTTTTCCATCTCTCTTTATCCCTGTCCTCTCCCAATCCCCATCTTTCTTTTATCCAGGTCTCCTCCCTGGGATGAAATAGTTTGTTAGCAGACTGAACTTGATGGTACCCAGACAATGAGAAATGAGACAGATATATGTCTTGAGCTCTGGTTCCTTTCTCACATCTTCATCTGCCCTAGTAGACTTTCTGCAGTCTCTCCTGGTCAGGTTTTGTTGCAGTTGGGAGACAGAGAGTGTCAGAGAAAGTGGGCCAGCTGACTGCCGAGCCATGTCCCACCCGCCAGACTGACAATCAGGGTGTAGGGCAGGCCCTCAGCACTGCACACCCTGGAACTTGGATTCTCATCCAGGACCAGAAGGCAGGGCTGTGAATTTGGGGAACTGTAAGGACAAAAAGGAGGCAAAGAAAGAAGGAAAGGGAGTGACTAGTTGATGCTAGAGGATCCACATATATGACCTCAGGAAACACTCATTAACCCAAGATATGAAGTTTATTATGCCCATTTTACAGATGAAATAAATGGAAGGAGGGGGAACTCAAGGGTTTTCACACAAGATCTTCAACTACATGAGAATGAAAGAGACAAAATGTATATGCTCATTAAAATAAAATTGAACTCAACTTTCCAAAACTTTACATAGATGGTATAGCAGTATTAAGAAAATGGAGTTTGCAACAAAACTATATTTTGTTTAAGCTAAGATTTGCTGTGAAGAGGGGTGTTCTTCCAGATTTTGGATTAGCCCAGTGACCTGCATGTGCTCATAATCACAGTCACACTAATAACGTCTGCTGGACAAGGGCGCCTCCTTGGCAGGAACCCTAGGCTCTCCCACAGGGCCCTGTGCTTGGTTAGAGGGATCCCATGCTTGGGCTTGGCTCTTGCTCTGCTGCCATAATCTTGAAATTCTTTATCGTTTCTGAACCAGGGTCCTCTGCCCTTTCATTTTGTTCTGGGCATTGAAAATTCTGTAGCCAGACCTCCTTTGAGTCAGAGGATGCTTCTTTTTTTGATCATTGCCATATAAACACCAGGCTTTCTGATGACTCAGATAGTAAAGGATTCGCCTGCAGTGAGACCCAGGTTGGACCCCTGAGTCAGGAAGACCCCCTGGAGAAGGGACCGACTACCCACCTCAGTATTCTTGCCTGGAGAATCTCATGGACAGAAGAGCCTGGAGGCGGGGGGGCTACAGTCCACTTCAGTATTCTTGCCTGGAGAATCTCATGGACAGAAGAGCCTGGGGGTGGGGGGCGGCTACAGTCCATGGGGTCACAAAGAGTTGGACAGGATTAAGCGACTAATACTTTCACTTTCATATAAACAGAGTCACTGTTCCTCCTTGGTCCAGTTTGTAACCTTTCAGATCATTCAGTCAACAAGTTATTCCTCACATTAACTGGCTGAAATGCAATGGTTGGATTGTTGCTTTACATAGCGAATTCCTTTTTTTTTCAATTGATAAGTGTACACCGAGCACCCATTCTATGTGAGTCCCCTGCCAAGCCTTAGGAGACTTCCCACTTCCTTCTAGCAGCACATTCTTCAGCATCTCATAAAGAAGGGAAGCTTCCATAGCTTCCGACTCTAAGCCATTCAGCGTTTCTACTCATTTCCCCTCTCAGAGAATGACCTTTCTTGATCTTGCTCTCCATCACTTAGGACATCTTCTTCATCCCCCTTTCATTCCCCTACAGTCACGATCAGTGGCAGCTACTGCACTGCCTGCCTACTGAGAAATGAACCCCCATGGAAATCACCAGCCTTGCTCAAGGCTAAAGGAGTTCTTCTGGCAGGTCCTGGTGGATTTGTGAAATATTAAATATGCTCCATATTTTTTATACATTAAAAAATCAAACCTGAGAAATTAAGGAATCTCTTTATGTATTAAGTGTCTGTTTCTACATGATATTACACTTGGCGCTCTGCGGAGGGCTTTAACTGGAGTCTTACGTCTAAAGAATCTGTCAATAGATGAGACTAAAGACACCTGAATTTAAAGGCAACATATACAAGGGTGAAAAAAAGGAAGGCTGTAGAACAATGCAAAACAGAGTACATGCTCAGTGTCCACTTGAAAAATAAGTAAACGCATGGAGCAGGAAGGAGTGAGGGAGACTTAAGTGGCTAATGCTCACACCGGATGGTACAGAGAGAAGCTATTAGACCTTTTCCAAATAGTTCTGGAAGACTGTGAAGAGGAGGTGGGATTGCATGAGCTATTTGGATGATGGAAGAGAGATAACTTGGCAGACAGAATGGGAGGGCATTCCAAGAATATGGCGCAGCTTGGAAACCGCTTGTGTGGAATGACTGGGTGATGGAGATATTAAGCCAACTGGCTTGAATTGAGTGGGAGCTCCTTCCAAGGAAGGCTTTCAAATTTGATTCAAAACAAAATAATGACTTTCTGTAGCATTATTGTGGCAACTAACAATAATTTTTTTTTAATCAAATGCACACTATATGAATCAAGACACAGGTTATAGAATTTCTGGAAGAGGAAGTCTACTGGCCAATCACAGGGGATCAAGATGTGAGAGGGAGCAGCATCAGCTCCCTTCAGGAATAAACACAGATAACCCGGTCATGCACCCCTAGAATAAGAGCAAGGGAATAGTAGGGGTGGCTAGAGGAGGATGGGAAGGAGTTTGTCTTCGTTTCATTGTTGCTTCTGAAGGAGACAGAGACCCCAGCCTCAGTGTGTCTACTGTCTTTGGCATTATGATCATGAGCTCTCAGGTTCTTTAAAAAAAAAAATATATATATATATATATGTTTATTTGCCTATCCCAGGTCTTGGCTATGGCACAGAGGCTCTTCAGTCTTCTTTGCAGCATGCAAACTCTCAGCTGTGGCATGTGGGGTCTTTGATCTTGACTGAGACATATGAACTCTCAGTTGCAACATGTGGGGTCTAGTTACCTGACCAGGGATTGTCTCTGGGCTCCCCTATTGGGAGTGTGGAGTGTGAGCCACTGGACCACGGGGGAAGTCTTGAGCTTTCAAGTTCTGAATGAGGCTCAGTGACCTGGGCCTTTGGGTGGGAGAACCACTGCCTAGATCTACTCCGTGAATGACTTCAAAAGTAAAAATTCATTCATCCATTGTCACAGACTTTAAAATTTTAAGACAATTTACAGCTTTTAAGGAATAACCCTAAGTAAACCCAAATGTTGGTCACTCAGTCATGTCTGACACTTTGCAAACCAATGGACTATATCCCTCCAGGCTTCTCTGTCCATGGGATTCTCCAGGCAAGAATACTGGAGTGGGTTGCCATGCCCTTCTCCAGGGGATCTTCCTGACCCGGGGATCAAACCCAGGTCTTCTGCCTTGCGGTAAGATTCCTTACTGTCTGAGCCATCAGGGACTGATAGGTTAAATAAGTAGAGAAGTCATGCCTGTGTGAAAAATTAAATAAGAAACAAAATTACATAATTATCTTAAAGAGATACTTACCTGCCAAATGATTGACTCTGACAAGAAGTGTAGAGAAAAGCCATATACTCTAGGGTGGAAAAACTAAGATTTTTAGAAGAGGTTAATGTGCTGCTGCTGCTAAGTCACTTCAGTCGTGTCCGACTCTGTGCGACCCCATAGACGGCAGCCCACCAGGCTCCCCCATCCCTGGGATTCTCCAGGCAAGAACACTGGAGTGGGTTGCCATTTCCTTCTCCAATGCATGAAAGTGAAAAATCTTAAAAGAGGTTAATGTGCAGGATATATCTTAAAGAATCTTAAAGAATTTAAATACTTCAGAGGGTAAAGATTGATGGAAAGATACCCAACCTCAGAGGAAAAACATGGAGGCCAGAAAAGGTCACGTGCTTTGTGACGGAAGATGCTGTCCAGAAGAGAAGGCTTCCAGAGGACATCAGACGAGGGTGGACAACAGGGGCGACCTCACTGGCAATGGGAACTGGAACTCACTTTCTCTCTTGTAAGAGACCCTAGATGCTGGGAAAGATTGAAGGCAGGCAGAGAAGGGGACGACAGAGGATGAGATGGTTGGGTGGCATCACCGACTCAATGGATGTGAGCTTGAGCAAGCTCCGGGAGATGGGGAAGGACAGGGAAGCCTGGCCTTCCTGCAGTTTACAGTCACAAAGAGTCGGACACGAATGAGTGACTGGACAAAAAAAAACACGAGATGAAATAATCAGCGAGCACTACTTTTTGTCCAAGCTCAGGAAAGAGAGTTCATATTTTGAAGATTTTTGAAAAGCGTTTCTTCACCCGCTGATACAGTGTTGAGTTGCCAGCGCGTGGCAGAGGTAAATCACCCGCCCTCTACGACGATTCCGAGAGCACCATCTGAAGAGCCACGGATAATTTGTCTTCGTGAAAGGCCGTGAACATATTCTTGAGCTCCGCGAGTACTGCCTGAGCGCGCGCCTCGTGGAGGGCGCTGGAGCGCAGCGTTTGGCACATCCCGCTGCTCCGGCCATCTGCCGCCCCTCCTGACGGGGTCTGGCAGTTCTGCGGATGGCACGGACAGCATGGCAAGATATCCATATGTTATTCCCCTTTTCTCCGCTTGAGAAGCAGAACAGCCATCTTCAGGATGCCACCAGGGATTCCAAGTCATGTGACTTCCTTTGTCTCCCTGAGACCAAAGATGCTAGGATTTCTTTGAAAAGCTCAGAAACAACAGCAAGTCAGTGTGAACAAAAGGCTTCTTGGGTGTTATCCGGTGAAGAGTCGCTCTCAGAATAGTGGAGATGGGGAAGCGGAGTTGGGGGCAAACCTCCCATTCCAAAAAAATAAATACAAAACAATCCTCGTGACAATGAGTATTCGTGAGGGACTCTGGAGGAGTCATTTCTAACACAGTAAATATTCATGTGAAGTTATAATCAGCATCTCATTACTGTACTTGTTCACAAGATTGCATAATCCATAGCCATTCAAAGTGTGGTCCATGTGTTGCCAGCATCTGCATTGCCTGGGAGGTTATTAGACATGCAAGATGACCTACTGAGTCCTAAGACTCAGCACTTAGGACCTACTGAGTCCTAAGACTAGTGGATCCCACGTGGTTCCTATCTGCTCTGAAGTTGAGATGCGCTGCTCCAGAAGAGGATGATGAGACAACTTTTGCCTGTGTAGAAATGATGACTCTGGGCAAATAGTCTTGATGCAGTGGATGAATAAAGTAAAGCTCTTCCAACCAGGTCTAAAAATTAATATATAACACTTACAGAGGTTATTTCATCACCAACTTTATAGTTCTAATACATCTGTGTTAATAGCAACCGAACCCATGAGATTTGCTGTCAGGACCAGCACATATCGTACTGAAACCATGCCTGTTTTATGTCATCACGTTCAGTTCCTCTTCAGAAAGGGAGCACAGGAGAATTTCTGTTCAACATCCCTGCTCCAACCTGAGACCTATGCTGAGAGGACCACTTTTCGGTTCAGGACACTTAAATCTCTGCTTATAGGCTTGTCCAGAGGAGAGACTGTGAGTCTGAAGATGGACTTGCTAACCGTATTAGAACCCACTTAGCTCCATGGCCCAGTCCTTTAATCTGGGTGTCGGATGTGGGCTTGGTGCCCTCCACACTGGTGGCTACCCTTCCTTCCTCCACTGACTGATTCTCCGTGCGTACTGTGTTGATGAGGGCTTGAAACACCCCTTGGCAGGCAAAAGTCTCTTCTAGCTCAGAGTCTGAATTGAAAATGAATTCCCTATTTGCACAGCACCATGGAACTTCACATAATATCATTTACTGTCCCAGGGCAGCAGGCATTCTGAACAGTTCTTCTTAAACACGCTCTGCCCAATATTGTATAGGCTGCAGCTGCTCATACAGAAAGAAAACGGATGGTTTTCAACTTGAGCCAGAACAATAATGCCACCTAGGCCTCCGAAACATACACCTAAAATTCAGCACTGAAGACAGAAAAATTACTAACAAGAACCATATTCTTAAATCATTAAAAAAAATGTACGTGTTTAGCCAAGGAAATAAAAGTCTTATGAAAAATTAATTCTATCTCTTATGGGGTGATTAAAAATGGAGATAACAAATTGTCAGTTAATGAGGCACACAGACTGGAGAGGTGATATGGAAAATAGAAAGTGGATTATTTGGAGTACTGTTTTTAATTGAAAATATATAGGACAATTTTTAGCCTCAGTCATTTCATACTAAAATTGTTGCTTTAAAAAAATGTTTGGTTCCTTCGAGCCAAGCATGCATGAAGGTCCTGGGAGCTGCCCAGAATTAAGACCCAAAGGATCTCTCATTCTGAGAGCCTAAGGTTCTACTAGATGATCTTCAGGTAGAAACGTAACAACTGACTTCTTTTAAATCATCTAGTTAATTCAAAGTGTTTTGAAGCAGGTTCCATACGACTGTAAAGTCGGGGGTGCAGTTTGCACTCATTTCTTCCCTCTGCTGGTATCTATGGGGCTCATACTCTCCATCACATAATGTTTTGGGACCCTGATGGAATAATCACAAAGCAAGACACACACAGGTCCCTCCCCTCGTGGAGCTTACATTTTAATAGAAGAAATGTGCAAATAAACAGCCCAAATGCTCATGTCTTACAATTCTGACAGAGATAATTGGCAAAAGAAAAATTAGCATCCCAGAAAAATATGTTAACATCTGGAGAATAATGAAATTATGAGCAACAAGCTCAGGGAAATCATGCCAAATTCAAATGCTGACTGCTTTTGGTAGGCTTCCAGAATTCACTATTAAAATAATGTATTAGCCTTAAACCCAGTATGTCTTCAGTGATGGCTGTGGAGGGGGTGATGCCATGCTCCATTCATTGGGGGGTGGACAGACGCCAGAGTATTTCATGGGAACCTAATTGTTCTCCCCTGCCAGGAAGTTGCTACAGCATGACAAAATTCCAAGGATCACAGCGCCTGGAGACAAGAGTTCCTATGACAAACTCTAACAACTTTTGGGTTATATTATAGATAACCCCAAATATACTGCAGTCGTTAATGCCTCTGACAGGACACAGATCCCTCAGATTCACCACTGATACACTGTGTAGCTGTGGGCAGATTATTAATACCTTCAAACCTCAGTTATCTCATTTGAAAAAAATGACCATTATAATTTATCAGCACAAGATGGATAGAGGATAAATGAGATTTTGCATATATAGGTATATATATTCTGCTCTATAATATATATTAATATGTAAAATATATATCCTTGTGTACAATGCCTTCAGTTCAGTTCAGTTCAGTCGCTCAGTCGTGTCCGACTCTGCGACCCCATGAATCGCAGCATGCCAGGCCTTCCTGTCCATCACCAACTCCCGGAGTTCACTCAGACTCACGTCCATCGAGTCAGTGATGCCATCCAGCCATCTCATCCTCTATTATCCCCTTCTTCTCCTGCCCCCAATCCCTCCCAGCATCAGAGTCTTTTCCAATAAGTCAACTCTTCGCATGAGGTGGCCAGAGTACTGGAGTTTCAGCTTTAGCATCATTCCTTCCAAAGAAATCCCAGGACTGATCTCCTTTAGAATGGACTGGTTGGATCTCCTTGCAGTCCAAGGGACGCTCAAGAGTCTTCTCCAACACCACAGTTCAAAAGCATCAATTCTTCAGCGCTCAGCTTTCTTCACAGTCCAACTCTCACATCCAACAATGCCTAGTACAAGTTAATTATGCAACAAATGTACCTTCATTGAGTGCCTTGCCTCAACAATACAATAAGATGCATAAAGTTAAAACATATTTCACAAGTAAACGAAAATGTTTATATTGTACCTTGAGACGCACTTGTGCACAGTAGACAAACCTCCCACGCCTGAGCTGTATTTCTTGTGCGTGTTTGGAATTTTGCTCATGAACTGATGAACACTATTTCAAGTATCACTGGCTGCCTCCTGCCAGCCACCAGTCCCATTTCACCAGCTCATCTGTACTCACTTAGATGGCAGTGCATGTAACTTAACTATTTAGTTCTGTGTGCTCCTTATTAAGAAGTCGGAATGGAATGCTGAAATAAGCAGAGGTGGACACTAGCATGGGAGTAGCTCTTTTCATAAACATAATGTAAACGAAACAAAGACAGATGTTTGGTGTACTGA
Organism: Bison bison bison; assembly: GCF_000754665.1. Classification (NCBI taxonomy): domain Eukaryota; kingdom Metazoa; phylum Chordata; class Mammalia; order Artiodactyla; family Bovidae; genus Bison; species Bison bison. Next base: position 1,066,517 of record NW_011494622.1, read on the forward strand.
TGGGACTGCATTCTTAGACCTTATCAGACCTAATGTGGGAAACACTGAACAGAGCTGGGGGGCGATGGGGAAAGAACAGCATTGGAAAGGATACACAAAATACTGTATTGAAATTATATCTAAAGGTGAAATCAAATTAGGAAATGCATGTATGAGGTGTATATGTATATCTAACTTTACAGAGAAAGAAGTTTTTTTCTGGCCTATGGATCTGTTGACATTGCTTTGTTGTTTGTTTTTCACATGTATTTTCTAGAAAGCATCTCATGCAGAAGTAGGGAGTTGTCTCTATTGCTGTTTTTTCACCCCTGTTTATTTCCATCCCCCTAAACAAAGGTGTGAGAAAGTAGCAGGTTTCTCTGATTTCAGTAGCCCTCTCCTCTGAGCAGCCTGGCCGAGGGACTGCAAATATTTATTGGGTATCTACTGTGTTCCCGGACTCCTGCCTCCAAGGACAGGTTCCCCACCAGAATGAGTGGAAAGATCTGGAATAGATTCAAATAGTCTGAGAAGAGGATGAGAGAGGAGGCTTCTGAACCTCCACATTTGGTGGGAAGACTTCTTCCTTTACAAACACTTTCGCCTAAATCTCGCTCAAACATGGTGGAGCTCAGGCTCCGTGGCAGTTTGCGTGGAGGGACCAAGGCTTTGCTTCCCAAGGGGGAGCCGGCGCCTCTGTGACTCTGTCACAGATGGCAAACCTTGGATGGCAGAAGAGGCCAGCAGCTACCCGAGGCTCACAGACTGTTTCTAGCTGCCGAGCTTGAAACCCGCAAGCTCCGAAGCCCTCCCCTGTGACTAGCCACTCCTCTCCAGGCGGGAGCTAAATTACACATCTCCCTCTACTCGATCCTCCATTCTTTATCTCTCTAAGTTTTGCCCACTCTTAGAAGTTCTCCTTGGGCACTTTTGTATATGCTCTTTGAACTTGCACTCGATGATTTCTTGATGATCCCTCAGATGTAATAGGCTAAGACCGAAATCTTTACTGCTGTAACTGAAATTGTGGATCGCTGCAGCTAGACGAGTCTGGAACATGTGATGAGAAACCAGGGTCAGAGTGAAAACGAGAGAACGAATGAGTGGCACAAAGCCTAGGCGCAGCCCGGGCTGAGCAGAAACTAGCTCTGATCCCAAATTCACTGTTTGGAAGGTCCTGTCTGTTGCCTCAGTAATGTTATTCAGTTGCTGTGTCGTGTCCGACTCTGCAACCCCGTGGACTGCAGCACGCCAGGCCTCCCTGTCCTTCACCATCTCACGCAGCTTACTCAAACTCATGTCTATTGAGTCGGTGATGCCATCCAACCATCTCATCCTCTGTCGTCCCCTTCTCCTCCGCCTTCAATCTTTCCCAAGATCAGGGTCTTTTCCAGTGAGTCGGCTCTTCACGTCGGGTGGCCAAAGCATTAGACCTTCAGCTTCATTATCAGTCCTTCCAATGAATATTCAGGATTGATTTCCTTTAGAATAGGCTGGTTGGATCGCCTTGCTGTCCAAGTGACTTGCAAGAGTCTTCTCCAGCACCACAGTTCGAAGGCGTCAATTCTTCGGCGCTCAACCTTTTTTACGATCCAGTAATGACACCACCAGAATCTCCACATGCCTGAGCTTGAGCATCCCCTCCTCATCTCACACTGTGCAGACCCAGGATGTTAACGGCACCTGTCACACAAACCTCCAGAACATTCTGCCCAGTTGGCACTTTTTCAGTTGCCACCACCTTAGCCCACACTTTCTTTTTCTCTATTATCTCTGTGTTAATCTAGGTGTCATCATTCTGGCAAGTTTTTCACTTCCCGCCAGTATGCTTTTTTCTTCTTCTTTTTCTTCTTCATGCAGTTCACTTGAACTGAAGCACTGCTTCTGTCAGGCTATTTACCTATCAATATTTTGTTCAAAGTTCTGGGCCTGGTTAGCCTTGCCTCCTCAGAGAAGCCTCCATCAACCACCCTTGTGCACCATGTCAGAAGTTGTTTGCCCCACGTATCCCTTTCAGTCCCTATGCTCTCCCTTTTCTGTTGACAACAAAAAACATTGGATTTTGATTCCACCACTTCACTGAACCTGTCTGGACAAAATCTAGACACTTTTTGCTAAGCTGATTGTGCATCTCACGGTTCTCATCTTAGTCCATCAGTGATGTTTGACACAGGTGCTCCATTCCTCCTTTTCTTCATTTTTTCCACTGGGTACTCAGCTACTGGGTTGCAGTAGCCTTTTAATTAGACCGTCTGCTTTTTCTTTTGCATTTCTGTAACCTCATCCACAACAATCAGAGAGTTCAGTTCAGTTCAGTTCAGTCACTCAGTCATGTCCGACTCTTTGAGACCCCATGAACTGCAGCACACCAGGCCTCCCTGTCCATCAACAACTTCCAGAGTTCACCCAAACCCATGTTCATTGAGTCGGTGATGCCATCCAACCATCTCATCCTCTGTTGTCCCCTTCTCCTCCTGCTCTCAATCTTTGCCAGCATCATGGTCTTTTCAAATGAGTCAGCTCTTTGCATCAAGTGGCCAAAGTACTGTAGTTTCAGCTTCAACATCAGTCCTACCAATGATCACCCAGGACTGATCTCCTTTAGGATAGACTGGTTGGATCTCCTTGTAGTCCAAGGGACTCTCAAGAGTCTTCTCCAACACCACAGTTCAAAAGCATCAATTCTTCTGCTCTGAGCTTTCTTCACAGTCCAACTCTCACATCCATACATGACCACTGGAAAAACCATAGCCTTGATTAGACGGACCTTTGTTGACAAAGTAATGTCTCTACTTTTTAATATGCTGTCTAGGTTGGTCATAAATTTCCTTCCAAAGAGTAAGTGTCTTTTAATTCCATGGCTGCAATCACCATCTGCAGTGACTTTGGAGCCCAGAAAAATAGTCAGCCATTGTTTCCACTGTTTCCCCATCTATTTGCCATGAAGTGATGGGACCGGATGCCATGATCTTAGTTTTCTGAATGTTGAACTTTAAGCCAAATTTTTCACTCTCCTCTTTCACTTTCATCAAGAGGCTCTTTAGTTCCTCTTCACTTTCTGCCATCAGAGAGAACTAAAGTCTTTACTGAGGTCTCTAAAGCTATGAAAGACCTACCTACCTCTTCTCTCCAATATATATTTCCCTCCATATTCCCTACAACCTTCTCTTTCATTCTTCTTGCTCCTACCTTACTGACATCCTAGAACATCCTTAGAACATGCTAAACACACCCCAGCCTGCGGGCATTGGTTTCCTTCTGCCTAGAGCATCCTTCTCCCAGCTCTTTGCCTAATTTACTCTTTTTCTTCAATTATCTTTTCTAATAGTCGCTCTTCCTGAGGCCTTCTCTGAGCACCTGTATAAAATAGAAGCCTTACCCTCTATGCTTCCTTTTTCCCCCTTTTTCTGTCTGTCTGTATGTCTGTCATCTATCTGTTTGTGTGTTGTATTCCTGTGAAGGTGTATGATCCATGATGATGGTTTTTGTATGTTGCGATAAACCCAATATTTAGACCACTGCCTGATGCAAAATAGGTGATCAATAAATACTTATTAAATTAATAATCAGATGATAATTGGAATCCACATCTGTTCGCCACCCTTTCCACGGACACCCATCCCTGGCAGAGTTTCTTCCAAAGCTGAGTGGTCAGGAAGGCGGTTCTGCAGACTGCGTGTCAAAGGGGAGCTGGAGAGAAATGCTTGAATAACTATTGGCACAAAGTGTAACATAGAGTGTTTCTTCTAGTAATAAAGACTGGAAAAGCTGTGAGAAATTAAAGACATCAGATGGTGTGGTAGGAAAGAAAAGAACAGTGTGCCAGCAGGCAGAATATCCATATCTGGAATCTGAATCTTATTACCTGTGGAATTCTGAGCAAGCTACTAATCCTGTTTGGCCTATATTTCTCATCTGGATGATAACAGTGATGGATTAGCTTGTCTATTAGATCCTCCTGACACCTGACACCTATGATTTTGTTTAATTCTATAGATGTCTGAGGAAAATAAGAGAGGGAGGGGATGAGGAAGGAAGGAAGGAAGAAAAGAAGGAAGAAGGTCTGTTGATGAGCCATGTTCCTGCTGAAGGGTAGAAGGAATGAGATAAGTTTGGTATTAAGATAATTACATAGAAGAAATCATTTTGATGTGGCTACATCACACAGGAGCTTGGTTTCATAACTGGGTATCTCGGTATTCTGGAAAGAACACTTGATTTATTAAGTTTGACATTTCTCTGTGTTATCTGTGACCAGTGAGTACACCTTTTGCTTATGACTGGAGATCTTCCTTTCTGGCCATCATAGGTGGAGCTTTGGTCCATTAGAGGCAATATTGAATGCGATTATTAATTTATAGATAATTAATAAAATACAAACTGGTCTGACTTTGTTGGAACACTTTAACACCTCTCTCCTCTAAGCGTTTATTATTTTATGTGAACAATATTCATTTTATATCACTATAGAATGGGATTCTAATATAATAATTATTTTTAATAATTATACTAAAAACACATAGCCATGCTTTGGAATGTTTTCCAGTATGCTGAAACATTGTAACATGTTAGAGATTGCAAGTCTATTTTTCCTATTATCTGCCTTTGAAATTTCATGTCACAATATGATTTTTCAGTGCTGTGTATGTTTGGCATTTTATTTTATTTCAGTTGATCTCTTAGGAAGGGTTGTACTCCATCTGTGACCGTGAAAAGTTCATTATTCTACTTACCTAGCCATTCGGTGCATAGTGTTTTCTTAGATGGGTTTCTCCTGAGGTTTTACTGAGGCAGAATACGAATTCATAGCTGAACCTGAAAGAACATGACATTGTGTTTCTTAAAAGCACAACCACCCATGGTGTCAAGCTAACAGCTCAAAACTATGGTCCAATTAACTGAGGACACTGCCGGGGAGGTCAAAGATCCCATAAAAACTAGTAAAGACACTGGAGTTTAGACAATCAAAAGAATCTGGAGGAATGATCTGGGGTCATAGTGATTACCTCTGGAGCTGAAGGGAACACTCAAGAAAAAGAAGATGTAAGCTAAAGTTCAAATTGTCCTTTACAAAGCTTCTCACCCAGTCTAGTTACAAAGCAAAATTTATACTCGGGTAAAATCCAGCACATTTCTTTCTTTATCTTTAGGGGATTTTTTTTTCCCCAGAAGCCAGATAAATGGGACTTGCAGATGGTATACCTCTGTTGATTGTTTTATGAAATTGAAAAATAGAGGGTAGCTTTATTTCAGTTGTTTTAAAGTGAACCTGAATGCCACAGCAGCCACTCTGTTTCAGTGAAAGCTGAATCATTTGACACAGTAAAAGTAAAATATAAAGTACATTCAGCAAAAAGGATGTGGATGGAATATGAGACACTTGACGGAAACTCCTATTAATATCTTGAGGCTTAAAATCGCTGAATGGGGAAGATCCATTGCTGCGGTTCACAGAAGGACAGCGACCTGTGTTTGAACTGAGGGCTCACTTCTCTTGACCTAAATGTGTCAGAGTAATAAACGCCACGTGGGAGAGTGGTACATCATAGTCATTAAACAAACAAATCATTGTGGACTGTCAGTTGTTCCTCTGAAGAGCTTGAGGCATCTTCACTACCACCCAGACAAAAAGCAAACACCCCTTGGGAAGGCAGGAGCCCAGGCAGGCTTCACCCTTCCCCACCATCCTTCACATCACCATCTCCACTCAGCTGCACTCGTGCATTTGATTTGGTTTTTTAACTTAGCCTTTTATTCTGCGCTCCTCCACTTCTTCTTTCTACCAGCTGTTTGCTGGATTATGATCAACCTCTAAAATACACTTAAAGACACTCTCACAGATCTAAATTCTACATTAGGGAATTTTATGTTGCCACCCATTTTCCAGGCCTCATGTCAGGCAAACACCCTTGGATTCAGAGTCAAGTGTATCTCTTTATTTTTGTTCTGAGTGACCTGCGACAAGATCGCCCTGCCCTCGCCATGGAAAGTGCTAGTCCCCCACTGCTTACGATTATTGAGGTTCTTTGAGTCAGGGCTCCCAATCTGACATAAACTGTACCCTTCAATTACAAGGGCCGGTGGAATATGATTCCTGCCTTACAAGTACCTTATTTTCCAATATGTAGCGACTACATTCAATTATCAGGCATTCTTAGAAACACAAAGGTCACTCTTTGCATCGCAAAAGCTCTTAAACAAACATGTTATTGCCTCCTGCACATGTTGAGTATTAAAACCTTAGAAGTCACTTCAGGAGACTCTTACCACTGTCTGTTCTTTTCAAACACTGTGCTATAATGGAGAACAACGTTGTGGGTCAAATACCGAAGAGGCTAACAAAGCAATTCAACAGGGAGATGCTGAGTTTAAAAAAAAATTGTGCTGCAAAATGATCGTTTCCGTTTCCCATGTCCTTTGTCCTTACCCCTCACTCCAATGTCACATGCCAGGAAATCTCTTCCCTAGCATGCAAGTTCAGAATAGGAAGCCCGTCATTATTTTACCATTTAATATTAATTATAATAGTATTAGTCATGATGAACTAATATAGCATTATGTAGCTTTCAGATGTACTCCCAAAGGACTTTGATTATAATTTGCCATTTTATTCATGTTCAATTATTTTAAAGTGTTGCTGAATTAACAAGTTCCACTTAGCCTTAATCACTACTTACCTCATCAGTTTAGAGCACTGACATGCCTGGCTTATAAAGATGATCCGTGACGGAAAGAGACTGGAATTATCACGGGCACAGCCGCCATCTGCACTGAGCTCAGTGGGGCGAGGGTAGCTTGGTACCGGTACCGATGCCATCAGAGCAGGCAGTACCGCCATCCTTGATTGGCGAGGAGCCAGCTTACAGGGGGCGGGGCCAGATAGGAGGATGTGGTCATGGAGAACCCTCTCTCTTGTTTAGTTAAATGCTTTGTCAGAATCCAGAATTCTCTTATAAAACATTTCATGTGTTCCTTTTTCTGATGTGCTCTAATAGTCCTGGTGTTCTTTCCCGGTGTCATGAGACAAGAAAATAGGTACCTTCATTTTTTTTGTTGTTGTCGATGTTTTTTTTTTTTTCTTTTTTTTCTTTTTTTTTTAATTTATTTTAAATTTTTGAAAGAAAATCCATCCTGAACCCTCCTCCCTCCTCCCTCCCCATACCATCCCTCTGGGTCGTCCCAGTGCACCAGTCCCAAGCATCCAGCATCGTGCATTG
>NW_011494622.1:1074236-1113151 GCF_000754665.1 Bison bison bison
CCACACCCTCTCCAGCATTTATTATTTGTAGACTTTTGGATCGCAGCCATTCTGACTGGTGTGAAATGGTATCTCATAGTGGTTTTGATTTGCATTTCTCTGATAATGAGTGATGTTGAGCATCTTTTCATGTGTTTGTTAGCCATCTGTATGTCTTCTTTGGAGAAATGTCTGTTTAGATCTTTGGCCCATTTTTTGATTGGGTCATTTATTTTTCTGGAGTTGAGCTGGAGGAGTTGCTTGTATATTTTTGAGATTAGTTGTTTGTCGGTTGCTTCATTTGCTATTATTTTCTCCCATTCTGAAGGCTGTCTTTTCACCTTGCTAATAGTTTCCTTTGATGTGCAGAAGCTTTTAAGTTTAATTAGGTCCCATTTGTTTATTTTTGCTTTTATTTCCAATATTCTGGGAGGTGGGTCATAGAGGATCCTGCTGTGATGTACAGGCCAATATCACTGATGAACATAGATGCAAAAATCCTAAACAAAATTCTAGCAATCAGAATCCAACAACATATTAAAAAGATCATACACCATGACCAAGTGGGCTTTATCCCAGGGATGCAAGGATTCTTCAATATCCGCAAATCAATCAATGTAATACACCACATTAACAAATTGAAAAACAAAAACCATATGATTATCTCAATAGATGCAGAGAAAGCCTTTGACAAAATTCAACACCCATTTATGATAAAAACTCTCCAGAAAGCAGGAATAGAAGGAACATACCTCACATAATAAAAGCTATATATGACAAACCCACAGCAAACATTATCCTCAATGGTGAAAAATTGAAAGCATTTCCTCTAAAGTCAGGAACAAGACAAGGGTGCCCACTTTCACCATTACTATTCAACATAGTTTTGGAAGTTTTGGCCACAGCAATCAGAGAAGAAAAAGAAATAAAAGGAATCCAAATTGGAAAAGAAGAAGTAAAACTCTCACTATTTGCAGATGACATGATCCTCTACATAAAAAACCCTAAAGACTCCACCAGAAAATTACTAGAATTAATCAATGATTATAGTAAAGTTGCAGGATATAAAATCAACACACAGAAATCCGTTGTCGATGTTTTTAATGGATGTTCTCAGCCTAACAGTCCAGTGGCTCTGGTTAACTCAGGACAATGTTACCACATATTCTTTCTATGAGTTCCTGCTTCTCTCAGTCTAAAGTTTTATTTGCATTTCCACAGTCTCCTTGGTCTCACTTCTAGATCCTACCAACATGCTTCATTCTTCCATTTGTGATGTAGAAGATCCCTTTTAATTCATGATCAGGTTTTCTCATCTTATTGTGTCTTATGTACTTAGGGCAATTACCCACCAAGTAATAAAAGTTAACCAAGATTACAGAGTGACAACAAGTCACCTGGCGAACCTGAGAACGGCGTGGTTTAGCATTATGAGCATGTTGAATCCCTCCCACATATCCAACACCGATGTCACATAATATGGCAGAGCCGTAAGTTTAACAGACACAGCAACTGCCAATGCAATGAGTGGGCTGTATGGACATCACTGGGAAAGCAGTTATGGTCCCAAAATAATTGTATTGCCCAGAAAACCCCCTGGGTCTGATTGAAGACCACCTCAGCAAGTGAAATGATGGGAAATGGAATTCTAGCCACCAGTCGAGTGTAGCACCTATGAAGACTTCTGCAGTTTCATGCAGGAATTTTGATCTGTGGACTTTGTAATTTGGTGGCATTAGAACTGGGAGTTTTCTAGGCATTCCATCTTCTACTTTCTGACTTGAGGGTTTAATTCCAAGAAAAAAGTGCATTAAGATGACCCAAGGCAGTCCCCCCCGCCTTTTACCTATTCTATCCATGCTGTGCTATTTAAATTTACTATTCTCTTACCAGGCACTTGTTTAGCAACTGGCTCTGTGGCCTTTAATATTTCTCTGAAAACTGATTATGGACGACTTGAGCTGGGGATTGTTAGTATTTTAGTGATGGAAAGGAAAGGATGATGCATTCAAGCAAAACATGAAGATACAGGACAAGCTACACTCAAAGCAATGGTATTTTCAGAATAATAATCAGAATAAAAATTTTGTGAATTGCCTTTATACATTTTATCATATGTATGCCAGAGAAGGCAATGGCACCCCACTCCCATACTCTTGCCTGGAAAATGCCATGGACGGAGGAACCTGGTAGGCTGCAGTCCATGAGGTCGCTAAGAGTCGGACACGACTGAGCGACTTCACTTTCACTTTTCACTTTCATGCATTAGAGAAGGAAATGGCAACCCACTCCAATATTCTTGCCTGGAGAATCCCAGGGACGGGGGAGCCTGGTGGGCTGCTGTCTATGGGGTCGCACGAGTTGGACACGACTGAAGCGACTTAGCAGCAGCAGCATATGTATGCACACAAACATATACTGAATTTGGTCATTGTTGGTAATGACAGGAAACAAAACTGATGCTAAATCACATGATTTGGATTATAAAGTTATTAATGACTAATAGATATTATTAAGTATTACTTAGAAATGAGTATTGGTATTGCCTTATTTAATTACTATGGTGGCTAAAGCATGCCATTATTGTGTTCATTTTACATTTTAGCTACTGAAACAGCTAGTAGTTTAATTGAATTAATGACAGACAAGTAGAAATCAATGAGGCCAAGATCTGCCTCTAACTGAAGGATAACCTACATTCTTACCCTCTGTAATTCTACTGCTCTGGTTCTGTCCCCAAAACTATTTGTTGAATTGTTTTTTATGTTGCCTCAGCCATGTGCTTTATTTTTTACCTTTCTCCTATACTCAGAAGTTTCTTAAAAAATGTTTTCTAAAAATTATTTTCCCAGGAACACAGAAGGGAAAATATATTTCTAAGATTTCTGTTTCTCATAATTCCAAAGCTGGTAGAAGTTTTCCTTTGAAATAGTCTGCTAATGAACTTGCAATGCATTTACTCCGTGGCTTAAGCTTTCTGCCAAAACACAAGATAAAATTTCCATTCATCTAGAAGGAATTTGGAACTACTCTTTAAATAAATAAAAATAAACCATGAAATGGCTAGGCTCTGCTTGCATGACCTGTGTCGCTTCCACTTTGCGGGTTCTTCCTGATAAAAATGACTGAGTGGTGGTTGGGTACTGATCGTCTTTGCTCCCTAGCTTCCCTTCTGTCATCTCTCCAGGATGTGGCTGCTAGATGATCTTCCTTTCTCACTTTCCCAGTGATGCCTTTCTGATCTGCCCCCACACATCTTTTCATTGCTTGTCCTTTTTGGTATGACCTTCTCGTACCTTGAATCATCTCCTCTGGTTCAAAAACCTCCATCATTTCACTTCCCATTGCTCCATCCAAGACTGCCAGTTGGATTCTCCGTTTCCTTTTCCTCCTTGTTCTTCTCTCCCACTGGCCTTCTGCTGAAACAGCATGGCTCTTAGCAAGTCGGAAGCTCTTCATTTCATTAGAAAGCAGAAACTAGAGATGTATGTTAAGGAGCATGCTTGTGTCACGGTGATGAAGTAGCATGAATGGCGTCCTAATTAGTTTTATCTCTGAATGTGGCAGCCCTCTCAACAGTGCCAAAAATGGTCAAACGTTTCTTATCCACTCATCACAACAACTTGACCTTGGAGAAACTGCACTAAACAAAATATCTGAAGCAAGCCTCTGACTGGTGGCATAATTATCACCTAATGAAGAGCAAATGCCAATGGTAATAAGATTACAAGCATTTGTGCTGCAGCAGGGAGACCAGCATGATAAGGAGCACCATCCAGGCACCCCAAACCAGGTCTTGTGGGGACATGAATGGGCAGGGGTTAGCCACTGTTAGAGAGTACAGAGTGCCTCTTAAGTGAGCCCATGTGCTAACCAAATTAGTGAAACAGCATCACTCCTGATGCAAGAAAGCCTGCATTATTCCTAAAATGTCAAATCCTTAATGTTTCACAGAGTGAAAACCATAAAAGTTATTACTTACACTAATCACAATTGTTCTTGTTTTGAATGTATTCAGTTCGTCTTCACTTCCTTGAAATTTAATTGACATTCTTTGATGACTCAGACTTGAAAGGGATTTTACACAATTTCACTTAAAAATAATCTTTATGTATTTATAAACTGGAAATCTCTAACATAGGTCTTCAGGCTTTTGCATTCCCATCAGTACAATGATAGTCTTCACTGTTTGTTTTCAATGGTTAGTGCATCTGGCTCATTTCCCATATCAATGCAGTCTCTGAAGTGGTCGATTTTTAAAATCATGGATTGAAAGCATCAATTTACTGATTTCAGATATGATCAAAAATTGTAATGGTGCAATTATATCATTAGCAAATTATCCAGCTATCAAGCTGACTCATTGAGATAGTAAGGAGACAAATTCAATGATGATATTTTTTAAAGAAGGAAGCTACTATTATGTGAAGACTAGTTTCATAATTCAAGTGAATCTTACAAACATAAGCTATGCAACTATACAGTTTTAGGAGATGAATATAATTTGTATTTCTAATCATTTAAAATAAATGAAAGAATATGAGAAGCAGTGAGATAGATGTTCCCAAGATCAGAATGATTCCAACACAAGTGGAGATTATACTTAAGAAAATCTACATTGTATAGTGACGAAAACTTTTCAGAATATTAGAATTTTTCATTAAAGCAGTGTCTTTGTCATGCTGTTAGGAGGAACTGTGGTTGCTTTCTGGACAATACATTTTCCCCAGCCATCTCAGCAGCCCCTATTCCCTGCCATCTGGAAACCCTTAGCAAAGGAAGACTTGGTATTATATTAAACTTCTGTGATCTTTCAGATTTAGAATTCGTTTTGTTTGTTTTTTTCTTTTTCTGTTAGAAACGCAAATGATAGTTATTAACTGAAAGGGATTTTGACTCATTGTGAAAATTCCTGAACTCCTTTTTACCCTGTTAATAAATAAAGACCAGTTTCTGCATGTCCAAAGTGTAAACTTTACACTACAGGATAAAAGGATGAGCCTCTTTCCAATCCTTACTTTAATAAGACAAAAGAGTATATTCAAGTGAGAACTCAAAGTAAAATTTAACTTTTAAACCTGACTTTCTTCTAGTTTAGCAACTCATCCTGGTAGTTTTGTATGTGTGTGCCTGTATTTGCTGATGACTTTAGTCACTATAAAATGCTTTAAAGAATGCAAAATCATGCTATAAATATTCAACATGATATTCTTTCTCTTATGGTCACAGTTCTCATAGGTGAAGGGAATACACACACACACACATACACATTTACATACCTGTGTTTTTTTTTGGGGGGGGGTTACAATGTCATTGCAGATGGTGAGTGCAGCCATGCTACTGCAGCTTGCTACTTGGAAGAAAAGTTATGACCAACCTAGACAGCATATTAAAAGGGAGAGACAGCACTTTGCCAACAAAGCTCCATCTAGTCAAAGTTATGGTTTTTCCAGTAGTCATGTATGGATGTGAGAGTTTGACTATAAAGAAAGCTGAGTGCCAAAGAATTGATGCTCTTGAACGTCAAGTGTTGGAGAAGACTCTTGAGAGTCCCTTGGACTGCAAGGAGATCCAACCAGTCCACCCTAAAGGAAATCGGTCTTGAATATTCATTGGAAAGACTGATACTGAAGCTGAAGCTTCAATACTTTGGCCACCTGATACAAAGAACTGTCTCACTGGAAAAGACCCTGATGCTGGGAAAGACTGAAGGCAGGAGGAGCAGGGGGCAACAGAGGATGAGATGGTGGGATGACATCACTTACTTGATGGACATGAGTTTGAGCAAGCTCCGGGAGTTGGTAATGGACAGGGAAGCCTGGCGTGCTGCAGTCCATGGTGTCACAAAGAGTGAGACACAACCAAGCGACTGAACTGTTCAGTCTTCATAGCAATGTGCACAGCGATCTGCGCTCCAAGGTGAAGCTGCTTGGAGAAGCACAAGATGCTTACACTGGCATAAACATGGTGCAAGAAATAAGGAAAAACGGGTTCTCGTGTTGACACCACTTATCGCCTCTGGATCTTAGGGCAATTTGCTGAACCTCAATTTTTCATTCATAAGATGAGAATACCCTATCTTCTTTCCTAAGTCCAAAGATGTTATCTAGATTAAATATAGGGACATCTGAGAAAGCATGTTGTAAACCTAAAAATAGTATAGCAGTATAAAATATTATTCCTAGGTTTATTAGTGTGCTGAAAAACTTTTATAGGTGAAGAATTAACACACACACACACACACAAACCTGTAAATCAAGTTCAAGTTGACATAGGTGGTAGTGAATTTAATTTTGCTTAGTATTCAAATGGACACATTGATGATTTTCAGGATTCATATTTATTTCTTATTGAATACGGACCAATACATAAAAACTTACTCTAAAAGTTATTTTTGAGTGTTTTCAAAGTAAAGAGGTTTAAGGAAAGCTGTAATCACACTGAATAAATAAAGTGGTAATAATATTGATCCACACTTCCTATAATAATAATGTCATCAAACATTTTGTAAAAATTAATTAAGTCTCACACTTTTGTTATTTGAAGATGAATTAATAATTCATGGAATAATGAGACCTTCACAGTCAATGCCATTAACTGTTCTTAACATGAGTTTAATCCCTTAGTCTTTTAGTTCAATCACTAGAAAATTATTTTATCTTTTATTGACTTGTATTTCAACTCTCTTCATTTCAATTTCTAATAAATGCATCTTGCTTATTATTTAACAACTTATTAGCTTTAAAAATAATCTGACTGCCATGAACCTTTGAAATAAAAAGGAGATGTTTATGCACAGTGTCTTTCATTCTGTAAGAAGTCACATAAGCAAGGAAAATGTATTTGATTTATTTTGAAGTGGGAGAATTGTTTCTAAACACTTAAGAGAGAAAAGAATGCCAATTAGAGAACATAAAATCAGAATCTAACATCTGTAGTACTTTTATTAACACTTTGAGGTCCCACCTCTCACTCTGTACAGTTCTGACTCAGTGTATTGAAGCTTCTCTGCTGGAAGAAAGAACATGAATCTATGAATGGGAACTTGAATTCTGATGTAGAATGACAGTGTGCTATTACTCTTCTAAAAAGCTAATGGATCCTTTTTGAATTATCAAACAATGAAGATGAAGGTGGAAAAAGTAATGTTACTTGTGAGACTATTTCCTTGTTTTCCTTTTTCTTTCTTATTAATTTTTATCAGAGTGTAGTTGCTTTACAATGTTGCATTAGTTTCTGCTGTACAGCAAAGTGAATGAGCTATATGTGTACATATATCCCCTCTTTGTTGAACTTCCTTCTCATTTAGGTCACCACAGAGCACTGACTAGAGTTCCCTGTGCTGTGCAGTAGGTTTTTCATAGTTATCTGTTTTATACAAATAAGATACTCTTGCACGGTTAATTTGAAATCATTGCTTTATAATAAATAACTGATTCCAGAACTCCCTGTATTACCTCTGAAGCTTCAAAAAAGCTAACAATCACATTAATATTTCTTCTCAATAGGCAGCCTGCCTCTTAAGCTTTCAGGATAACAGAACAATATTCTATCCTAAAAATTTCTTCCACTATCAAAGCACACCACTGGTACTATTTCAAGTATTCAGTTCAGTTCACTTCAGTTGCTCAGTCCTGTCTGACTCTTTGCAACCTCATGAATGGCAGCACGCCAGGCCTCCCTGTCCATCACCAACTCACGGAGTTCACTCAAACTCACGTCCATCGAGTCGGTGTGCCATCCAGCCATCTCATCCTCTGTCGTCCCCTTCTCCTCTTGCCCCCAATCCCTCCCAGCATCGGGATCTTTTCCAAGGAGTCAACTCTTCACAGGAGGTGGCCAAAGTATTGGCGTTTCAGCCTCAGCATCAGTCCGTCCAGTGAACACCCGGGACTGATCTCCTTTAGGATGGACTGGTTGGCTCTCCTTGCAGTCCAAGAGACTCTCAAGAGTCTTCTCCAACACCACAGTTCAAAAGCATCAATTCTTTGGCACTCAGCTTTCTTCACAGTCCAACTCTCACATCCATACATGACCACTGGAAAAACTATAGCGTTGACTAGATGGGCCTTTGTTGGCAAAGTAATGTTTCTGCTTTTTAATATGCTATCTAGGTTGGTCATAACTTTCATTCTAAGGAGTAAGCATCTTTTAATTTCACGGCTGCAATCACCATCTGCAGTAATTTTGGAGCCCCCAAAAATAAAGTCTGACACTGTTTCCACTGTTTCCCCATCTATTTCCCATGAACTGATGGGAACAGATGCCATGATCTTCGTTTTCTGAATGTTGAGCTTTAAGCCAACATTTTCACTCTACTCTTTCACTTTCATCTAGAGGCTTTTTAGTTCCTCTTCACTTTCTGCCATAAGGGTGGTGTCATCTGCATATCTGAAATTACTGGTGTTTCTCCCAGCAAACTTGATATCAGCTTGTGTTTCTTCCAGCCCAGCGTTTCTCATGATGTACTCTGCATATAAGTTAAATATGTAGGGTGAAAATGTACAGCCTTGATGTACTCCTTTTCCTATTTGGAACCAGTCTGTTGTTCCCTGTCCAGTTCTAACTGTTGCTTCCTGACCTGCATACAGGTTTCTCAAGAGGCAGGTCAGGTGGTCTGGTATTCCCATCTCTTTCAGAATTTTCCACAGTTTATTGTGATCCACACAGTCAAAGGCTTTGGCATAGTCAGTAAAGCAGAAATAGATGTTTTTCTGGGACTCTCTTGCTTTTCCCATGATCCAGCAGATGTTGGCAATTTGATCTCTGGTTCCTCTGCCTTTTCTAAAACCAGCTTGAACATCAGGAAGTTCACGGTTCACATATTGCTGAAGCCTGGCTTGGAGAATTTTGAGCATTACTTTACTAGCATATGGGAAGAGTGCAATTGTGCGGTAGTTTGAGCATTCTTTGGCATTGCCGTTCTTTGGGATTGGAATGAAAACTGGCCTTTCCCAGTCCTGTGGCCACTGCTGAGTTTTCCAAATTTGCTGGCATATTGAGTGCAGCACTTTCATGGAATCATCTTCCAGGATTTGAAATAGCTCAACTGGAATTCCATCACCTCCACTAACTTTGTTCGTAGTGATGCTTTCTAAGGCCCACTTGACTTCACATTCCAGGATGTCTGGCTCTAGGTGAGTGAGCACACCACCATAAATATCTGGGTCATGAAGATCCTTTTTGTACAGTTCTTCTGTGTATTCTTGCCACCTCTTCTTAATATCTTCTGCTTCTTTTAGGTCCATACCATTTCTGTCCTTAATCGAGCCTATCTTTGCATGAAATATTCCCTTGGTATCTCTAATTTTCTTGAAGAGATCTCTAGTCTTTCCCATTCTGTTGTTTTCCTCTATTTCTTTGCATTGATCGCTGAGGAAGGCTTTCTTATCTCTCCTTGCTATTCTTTGGAACTCTGCATTCAAATGGGAATATCTTTCCTTTTCTCCTTTGGTTTTGACTTCTCTTCTTTTCACAGCTATTTGTAAGGCCTCCCCAGACAACCATTTTGCCTTTTTGCATTTCTTTTCCATGGTGGTGGTCTTGATCCCTCTCTCCTGTGTTATGTCATGAACCTCCGTCCATTGTTCATCAGGCACTCTGTCTATCAGATCTAGTCCTTTAAATCTATTTCTCACTTCTACTGTATAATCATAAGGGATTTGATTTAGGTCATACCTGAATGGTCTAGAGGTTTTCCCTACGTTCTTCAATTTAAGTCTGAATTTGGCAATAAGGAGTTCATGATCTAAGCCACAGTCAGCTCCTGGTCTTGTTTTTGCTGACCATATAGAGCTTCTCCATCTTTGGCTGCAAAGAATATAATCAGTCTGATTTTGGTGTTGACCTTCTGGTGATGTCTATGTGTAGAGTCTTCTCTTGTGTTGTTGGAAGAGGGTGTTTGCTATGACCAGTGCGTTCTCTTGGCAAAACTCTATTAGCCTTTGCCCTGCTTCATTCTGTATTCCAAAGCCAAATTTGCCTCTTACTCAGTCTCCTCTTTAGTGTCTACCACATGCCAGGCACTGCTCTAGGCATGCAGTCATGAAGCGTTGCTTTATCATTCCAGTATCAATACTGTAATACAAGTATCATTCTGTTCACTGTACAACTGAAGACACTGAGTGACTGAGGATCTTGACAAAAGTTGCACAACCAGTTCATGGAAGAATTGTTGTAAATCCTAGATTCAAATCTTCAGAAATGTATTTCCCAGGGTTTTTAGACTTGGCTTCCCAGGTGGATCAGATGGTAAAGTGTCTGCCTGCAATGTGGGAGACCTGGGTTCGATCCCTGGGTCAGGAAGAGCCCCTGGAGAAGGAAATGGCAACCTACTCCAGTATCTTGCCTGGAAAATTCCATGGACGGAGGAGCCTGGTAGGCTTCAGTCCATGGGGTAGCAAAGAGTTGGACAAGACTGAAAGACTTCACTTTCACTTTCTACTTTATTCTATTATGCCCTCAGGGTGTTAGTTGCTCTTTCGTGTCTGACTCTTTACAACCCGGTAGACTGTAACCCACCAGGATCCTCTGTCCATGAGATTTCCAGGCAAGAATACTGGAGTGGGTTGGCATTTCCTTCTTCAGGGGATCTTTCTGACCCAGGGATCGAACCTGAGTCTTTTGCATTAAAAGCAGATTCTTTATCATCAGAGCCACCATGGAAGCCCTTATTATGCCTTTCATAATGCAAATATCCTATTAACCTGAACTCACTACTGGAAAAAAAAAATGCAGCAGTTAATTTCTTCATCATTTTCTTCTCCAATGGTTGCAGCTTTAGTGTTGTTTGGAGAGTGTAATTTAGGAGATGGAGGTTTGTCTTTGCTTTGCCTGGGGTGATAGGTGAAGAAATGAAAACCAAGGATAAGTTCTTGCCTATAGAAGGCAGGCCTGTCTCCTTACCGTGCAGAGGACCTGGGAACACGGAGGAGTGCACCTCCAAAGGAACTTCACCTACTTGACAACTTTACTGTGAGGGAAGCTGGCTGAAGGCCAATTCCCTGCTTATTTTCTGGATTCTGTTGCATTACAATGAATGTATATACACAGTCTTTTGTTCCTACTCCATTAGCCAAAGCAAGTTACTTGGGCACTAGCTCCAAAGAGATTAAATGAGAGTACAAAACAAGTAGAATATATGAACGCCTTTAGCTGTCATAACTAGAAATATGAAACAAAAGTAAACTAAACTCAGTCCCTTCCCTCAGACACAAAAGTGTATTCTAGGTGCGTTAAGAACATAAACATGATGAGTCAGGTCTTAAAACCTGTATAAAATATTGCAGAATGTCTTCATACATTTGAATGAGTGATCATTTCCTTAAAAAGGAAGAAATGACACAATTACAAAATGGTAGATATTATTATATTAAAATCAAATACTTTCACATGACAGAAATATGTTCTCAAAAACTAAAAAAATGTAAGCCATACACCAGGATAAAAACAACCCATCTGGTCAACAATAATTTCCAGGGTACCAGACATGCTTAAATATCAATAAGAAAAAGACAATCCAATACATAGGTAATAAATAAGAACAGGTAATCCATGAGAGAGAGATGAGGAGTGGCCCATAATTACAGTTAACATACAAGATGCTCAACTTCGGAAAACACAAATTAGGTACCATCTCACATCCATCAGGAGGCAAAAGTCACCAAATTTAAAAAGACCAGTGTGTGAGACTGTGAATCTGTGGGAACTGTTTAACAGCCCCATGTTTGTGCCTGAAGTTAACAGAACAATTTGTATTTATATGACAATTTGTATTATATTGTAAGACTGAAGGTGTGCCCAGTCTATAAAAAACAATGCCCTTGTTCTTTTATGTCTCCTCTAAAACAAACACAGAAGTACTAATGCTTGTGGTCATTCACTGTGGCGCTGTTTGTAACAGTAAAATGTGAAAAGGAAAGTGAAGTCACTCAGTCCTGTCTGATTCTGCAACCCCATGGACTGTAGCCTACCAGGCTCCTCCGTCCATGGATTTTCCAGGTAAGAGTACTGGAGCGCCTGGCCATTTCCTTCCCCAGGGGATCATCCCAACCCAGGGATCAAACTTGGGTCTCCTGCATTGCAGGCAGTTGCTTTACCATCTGAGCCACAAGAAGATATCCCAAAAGAAAGGAGGCATGCATTGGAATCTATTCCCCAGCAAGAAGGCTTTATTTAACACAGCAGCCATTGTGTCTCATATTTAGTTGACTGCTGTGGCCTCATCACCCAGATTGCCACCTGGAATTTAGTAGATACTCAGTAAATAATTAACTGAATAAATTAGTAATGATTAGGGTACTATAAAGAATCTAAAATAAATGAGCCAGAGTTACATGCTTTGATATTAGCAATCTCAAAATTAATGTTGAGTGAAAAAAGTGGATTACAGGACATGTAGCTATAACATCATTTATAAAAATTATAAATTTATATAAATTTATATATATAACACCACATAAAATTCTATATGGTGTTGATGCAAAAATATACAGAAGTATCAAAACATGGACAAAAATGGCAGGCATATTCGGTAACCAGAAAATGCAGATGCCACTGGGATTGTATCTGTATTGCTCTATTTAAAAAAGTATATGTGGCAAAAACTTAGTGTTTTCACAACCTCATTATTGCACTTTAACCTGAGTTTTTAAAATATCAACTTCTATACTCTCTTTGTATGAAAAATTTTCATGATGAAATTATTTGTTGAATGACTCAATGTGCCTATATTAAGTTCATGGAGCAACTCAGTAGGCAAATTTGTCTTTTAATGAAAGTGTTAGTCCCTTAGCCATATCTGACTGCAACCCCATGGACTGTAGCTCCTCTGTCCATATAGTAATTTATTATGCTTTGATTTTCAGTGGCTTAGTACCTTATCGATAATTTACCAATTTTAGCTATTTTATTCACATTCCACCCATTTAAAGTATGAATATAGTATTGTGGTTAAAGATCTCTGAATTGTATATAGAAGTTCATTATAGTCCTCTAGACTCTCACACTGACTGTTATGCTTACATCAGATAACACTTAATTTTTTTTTTAATTGGAGGACAATTACTTTACAGTAGTATGGTGATTTCTGCTGTATATCAACATGGATCAGCCATAGGTATACGCATGTCCCATGCTCTAGAACCTTCCTCCCATCTCCCTCCCCAACCCACCTCTCTAGATTGTCATAAAACACTGGCTTTGAGTTCCCTGCATCATACAGCAAATTCCCACTGGCTATCAGATAGAAATTAATAAGCACCCAGAGTACCAATGCCACTCTACTATACAAAGGACATAGTCACAGACTCTTCTAGTCCTTTCCCTGCCTTTTGGGAGCTTACTGTTTAAAGATCTTTAAATATAGAAAAAAAAATCTTTGTAATGCAACAGATGAAACAGTTATATTAGTTCAGGCGGTTGTCTCTTATGGCTTCTGTGATTGGACATATGCTTTTTGTTCTGCTGCATTTATAGCTCAGTTCTTACTCTTTTCTGCACTCCCAAGCATATTGTTCAGTCTTCATCAACAATGAAAAAAAATAATCACGATATTTAACCTTTCATTGTAGTGGCTCTCAGCTATTCCATTCATCTCTTTATGATTTGCCTCTAATTCATCTTAATGTCTTTAATGACGATTTTAATTAAATAAAGCAGTTCTGTTCTGCATGGCCTTAGCTATGGATGAGGCTAAGTGGAATATACATGTGTAACAAGATGGTATTTATTTGTGACTTTAAGACCATCAAGGCTGTTTAATCCTTATCAGTGACATCAGTGCGGACCCAATTAGCACAGTTTGCAGCCACTTCATAATTCAAAAGAATGCGATCATTCGGCTGGAAGCACCCTTGACAGAAACTCCATAGTCATGAAGGTAAAAGCTTGCAAGATCACCCGCCAGGATGGAGAAGCTGTCATTCTCCCTTCAGTGCTGTTGAATACTAATGTCAAGGTCAGAATGGTGTAATTTTAGGCTGCCAAAATATTGCTGGAATTGATAGATCAGAAGATGTTTAAGAAAGTCAGGAAATAGAACTTTGGGAAACTTTCATAAACTGTACTTTGATAGGACTCTTTACTGCCTGGAGACAGGTCTCCATTTCACCTTGTTTTACACCAGAATCTTCTCCCAGTTCTCCTGCATAATGATTCAAATATTTATCCTTTCTTTTGTACCCTGTATTAAATTTATATCTTCACTAAGATTTATAACTATTGTAAAAATCAATTTCTTTGAGAGTCTAATTTTCAAGGAAAGCCTGCTTTTGATAAGCATAACATAAACCCATTTCTGCCACAAGTGAGAGTATAAGATATGTTTAAGTTCAGTACAGTTTTCTAAAAATGTCGTTTCAATCATGCACTTCTCTTCCCACAGTGTAGAGAATGAGAATATGATAAATGGAGAAGAATTTCTAAGGTGATAACTTGTTATAATTTATAATTATAATTGTTACATTATTATTAAATGGCATTTATCTATGGACCACTTTTTTTAAAGTGTTTTTGTATATGCTGTTTATGCTTTGTTCTTGTTTTAGTCACTAAACTGTGTCTGATTCTTTTGTGACCCCATGGACTGTAGCCCTCCCAACTCCTCTCTCCATGGGATTCTCCAGGCAAGAATACTAGAGTGGGTTGCCATTCCTTTTTTCAGGGGATCTGCCCAACCCAGGCATCGAACCTGCTTCTCCTGCATTGGCAGGCAAATTCCTTATCACTGTGCCACCTGAGAAAGCCCTATTGGATACTTATAACCATTCTAGGGGTGGAGAACTGTATTTCTTGCCATTGTTTTGGAAGATATACCTGAGATTATAGTAGTTCTTGACTTCCTAAAAGTTCATGGCATTCGAGTGTACCCCTAGCCTTGGAAACCAGGCTCTGAAATATGTATTAATATATTTATATTATAATGCATTGGCTATTTATTCTAGTCTTTTTGAATGTGATACCCTAAATAATACTCCAGATTTCTCTCTTTAAAAAAGATTTAAGGATAAAATAATAGGCCAAAAGAATCACACATTTCTTTTATTGCTGTTTTCAGAAAAAAAAAAAAAAAAAAAATTAGCCTCCTTTCACTCAAATGAGGAAGGAAAAAAAAAACACAAAAACTTCATAGTTGTCTTGATCTGATTGACTTTACAAACATAAACATGTCAATGAGCTATGCCAAACAATACCTCAGTAGGATTGCTTTCCATATTCCAAATACATTTTGAAAAATGTCTAAAATGACATGTTTGCAGTAAAATGTACATGGCCGGGTGAACTTTCCTAGTCTTATCTTGCGCCTCAGTAACTCTAAAGAGATAGTGAAATCTTTTATTTTGCATCAGACGTATTTTTAAAATATTTAAATCTTGCTTTCAAATATTCCTTACCCTTCATAAACATACTGCTTACTTTGAACAATTTCTACTTTTAACCTACTCCTAAGGGCAGCTTTTCAGGGCTTTAGGGGCAGAAAGCAATCACCTTTATAAGTATTTCATGGTGGCTGTTTTAACTGAATCGATTCAACCTACATTAGACCATGTCTTTGCTTAACTTTAAAAACAATTTATCAGCTTCCTAGGTGCTTTAAATCTTCTGAGATGATTATGTAGGCAGCATGACACGCTTGTGCAAAGTTAAGCAATCTTTTATGATTTGGGTGTAGAATAAAAATTGATGCCCTATTTTAAATGACTAACAGGTTGGCCTTCAAATAAGTTTTCAGTGAGCCATGCTAGCCACTGGAATCCAATGCTAATGTGTCAAGGACAAATCTAACTCAAAGGTCACCCTCTTAGAGTCCGAAGAATTAGAAGCAGCAGTAGAGAAAGTGGGCATGAACCAAAATGTGTGACGACGCTGTATTTTTTGTAGCTCATCTCAACTCTTGCTCAAATAGCTATTCTGTCTTTTCATATACAGTGTTTGTGTTAAATCTGAGTAGTATTAATTATATACATAATCCAGCAAGCACTTATGGGGTCAGCCAGGCCCTGTGAAGAGTCCTGGGAATTCATCAATACATGAAATAAGTTCCTGCCCTTGAGATGCTCAAAGTCCAGGGAAAGCATTTGAACTATAAATAGCCAAAGACAGTATGATATATTCATATTCTGTGATTCTCTTTGCATTTCACTGACCACTCCCTCTGTTCCTTAAAGGAAGAGAGAGGCAACTGAAGTGTTAAGATAGGTATAAGAATAACAATATTAAAATGAACAACACGGGTAGAGATAAAGGAGACTGCAATCATACCATGCATAAGAGTCAGCATGGTGTTCGCCGTCTCTCAGGCCTGGAAGACGGAGCTGGTCAGAAACCCAAGCAAAACCGATGGTTTGATTTTTGCACCATAAATTGTCATGTGATGAGCAGCCACCTGCTCCCAGGAATACTGTGTCCCACTAGACAAGAGTGGTGTCTACATGGAAAGGTTCATCCCCCTGTTGCTCCTCTCCAGCACAGGGTCTTGAGGAACCAGCCATGCCCCCTATCTTCTGGTCTGTGGCTCAGCTTGTTTGCACAGGTCTTGGACAATGACCGCATGGGTCTGCCCGGCACGTGAACTTGAGGATTTGAACATGGGGTTCCAGTGTTTGACAGCTCACTTGCAAGTCCTATTGACTTGCCAGAATTGTCTAACCTTGGCAAGCCTCAGTGTTCTCTTTTTCAATGTGGGCAAAATACACATATGTACCTTGAAAGTTACAATGAGAATTAAAGGAAATGAAATCTGAGTCCTCCCACCTAGCTGGCCAGTCAATTAATCAGTTTTTCTTCCTTCTTTATTCTTCTCTATCCTCCTTATTTTATTTCTTTTTTGTTTCCTTCCCCTTAGTCAACTCATTTTCAAGTTGCAACCCAGTGTAAACCAGATTTATAAGAGGTTGGAAAGCAAATACAAGTGACTATGGTCTCCCAGTAATTCACAGTGAACTATAATAATCTGACTCCAAGATCTCAAGGCTGGTGTCAAGATCCAATGAGATAATACCAAGTAACACACTTAGTACATAGTAAGTGCTCAATAAATATCAGCCTTTGATAGCTGTGGTCTAGCCTGGTTTCACTGTGGAAGTCGAGTGGAATTGCTAACTGTGCAAGGACTGGATGAAATAATACAAGCCAAACACTTGGCGTTTAACAAGTGCTCAATAACTATTAGTTGCTCTTAGTTTCCCCTAGCTTGGTTTTTCCTGCCTGAGTGGGAGCAGAATTGGCAACATGATCCTAGGATAAGGCTTCTGCTGTTATCCCATACCCTGCAGGCAGCCTTTGATGGTAACTGAGGAAATTGTTTTATTTTGTAGTACCTGCCATGAAGCAAGCTACTGGAATGGTCACAATACTTGCTGAGAACTGGGGGCCGACAGAGGAAAAAGAATGACTTGTCTGAGCTCACAGAACCAATCGTCACATTCACCAGAACCAGAAAGAGAGAGAAAACAAGGCAGAACAGTTTAAATTTTATACTAGATCTGAAACAATGATCACAATTTCCGCCTGGATGCTCTTCTAAGCCACTGAGTTAGACAGAGTTTCACAGGACTTCCTTGGTGGCTCAAATGGTAAAGAGTCTGCCTGCAATATGGGAGACCTGAGTTTGATCCTGGGTCAGGATATCTCCTGGAGAAGAGAATGGCAACCCCACTCCAGTATTCTTGCCTGGAGAATTGCATGGACAGAGGAGCCTGGTGGGATATAGTCCATGGGGTTGCAAAGAGTCAGACACGACTGAGGGGCTAACACTTTCACTTCATACTTCACAGGGTTGCATTGATGAACATTAAAATTAATATTAAACTTCATAATGCCTTCCAAGTTACTTTTGCACATATCATCTTAGTTTTATAGTAAGTAAACATTTATTGGGTATATTACATATGTACATTAGAGCTTTAAAAAATTGTATAACAAATCACAGGAGGGATGCCAAATATAATAGGATGCTTGATGATTTTTGTTTAAAATATTTCTTACCAAGGCTATGACTTAAAAATATTAACCTCAAATTCCAAAGGCCAAGGTTCCTATCAAGCTTTTAGGAAACTCATAAAAAAAAAAAAAAGTTGTCACCATGAATAACAATAACTAATTATCACTCTGGGTTTTGGCTTTTATTTTCAACTCAAAATCCTAAAGCACACATTTTACGGCTGCTTATGTATGCTAAAATATTCCATAGAAACGTTTTCAGAAAGCTGGTCTGTAAGCCTAAATGTCCTGGTTATCTTCCTAACAAAGAAATTCAGTTGAACAGCTCAGCACAAAAGCAGGCCTTTCCGAAGCAACTAAAAAGAATGTTAAATCCAAAAAAAAAAAAAGTCTCTAATACAACATAGTTTGATTTGGGATCCAAATACATTAAGAACAAGGCCTTCTTTCATTAAAGCAGTGACCCATTTTATAGCAGTGGATTGTGGCTTGTTCACCTCTTTATCCAAATGTGACTTCTGCTAACTAATGGAGTCCAGGCCCCACCATTTTTAATGGGAGCATAAGTGTGGCAGTTGGAAGACTGAACTATTTTTTTTTTTTTTCCATTCAAGCCTGATGTTTCCTCTTTGAATCATAAAACTTGAGAAATGCATGTTGACGTTCCGCATTCGCGCTGTGGGCACTGGCGGGGCGTCACCATAATTGTCAGTGACAGACATTCATTTATAAAGATAAGTTCTCACCTAATTTGTGTGAAGCAGTCCCCAAGATTGTCACAGTAACAGCCGGCACATGGGCAGTATTGCTTTCAAATAGCACGCATGTGCCAGATGCCAAAATGAAAACTTGTGGAAATGACATCTGCAACTGAAAAAAATACGCCTCATCGAAACCGTAGGGGAATTCTGCTTTTCTGGCAGTTGTTTTGGTCAGTGCTCTTTTCATCTCAAATGACTACTTTATCACTTTGCTTGTGTGCTGCCTGGTACAGTTTAGCAGTGAGGCATGAGAATGGCTAGGTCGTATCACGGGCACCACCAAAAGCAGTGAGTTTAGCATGGCAGTGACCATGCAGGCCAAAGGATAGATGTGGGAACTCCTGGTGTCTCACAACTTCCCACACTTAATTTGATTTATTTTTCTGCCGAGCAATGTTTAGCAAATTCATTGATGGGACTTCTGTTAAGAAATAATGTGTACATGTATGCTAAGTCGCTTCAGTCATGTTTGATTCTTTGCAACCCCATGGACTATAGCCCACCAGGCTCCTCTGTCCATGGGATTGTCCAGGCAAGCATACTGGAGTGGGTTGTCATTTCTTCTTCCAGGGGATCTTCCCAACCCAAGCATCAAACCCACATCTCTTACATCTATCTGCATTGGCAGGTGGGTTCTTTACCTCTGGCGCCACCTGGGAAACCCAAGGAATAATGACTACTCCTTACATGGTACTCACTGTCTGTCAGGTACCATCCAAATGCTTTCCATGCAATAACTCATTTAATCTTCACAAGAGCCCTATTAAATACCTAGAATTGCTATTCCCATTTTACAGGTGAGAAAGCTGATGCACAGAGATTAAGTAAGTTTGGAATTCAGATGGGAACACAAACTATCTGGTTACAGTGTCTGTGTGCTTAAGCCCTTATTATACTAAAAAGGATGCTTGTGTAACGTAACTTTATGAGGTTAAAGCCTTTGACATAGCATAGTGTAATCTGTTATTTTTGTTATTGTTATTTTATTTGCAGTGTGAACTCTGCAAATCACTCTCATGAAGTGATTATCTGCATAATTTGATCTGTATACACGGTATCTATGGTAACCTGGGCAGAGCACCTCACCAGCTATCACTCTTTTCAGTCACAAATGATTCAGAGATAATTTATATACACAACGTCTGTAATAACCAGCTTACCTTTTCCCATGCATAGTATTATTATTTGGTAAAACTGTTCATAATTGCATAATCGTGTTAATGGTACATAGAGTTGTTTAGTTTTAAGCTTCACCTTACAAACATTGCTTCCCTTTTCCCACTATGCTTAATTCATTTTGACAGCTTTACTGAAAATGTGAAACTTACAAATGCCCCCTTTTCCGACTTTCCCCCTCGGGGAGTGGGAGGTGTTGAGACTGCCTCCAACACTCAGCCAAACTCCCCTTGACCCCAATCTGCATCTGTGCCTGTGATGAAAATTCATGAGCTGCCCCTTTCCTTGAAAGTGAGCAGAATCTTCCGATTCATCTCTGTGCGTAACAGTGAGAGCACACCTTTGTAGGAGTCCAGGTGGAGAGGACACTGTCCCCTGCATGGTGCAGGGGAGAACAGGGGCTCTGACCAGATGATGGGGCAGCACCTAACTCGCAGCAGCCCTGCTCAGGCCTCTGTTGGCTACTGGCTAACGCCATCCCCAGACATGGTCTCCAGGAGATAGACTAAATGTGTTTATTAGCTCCATCTTATTCAGCTACCTCCTACTAATAGTACTGGGTTATGTTTGTATTTCCTTCTTTTTTCAATGTCATACTTTAAGGAAAGTAATGTTTTAAAGACAGTGAAAAGTGAAAGTGAAGTCGCTCAGTTGTGTCCAACTCTTTGTGACCCCATGAACTATAGCCTGTCAGGCTCCTCCATCCATGGGATTTTCCAGGCAAGAGTACTGGAGTGGGTTGCCATTTCCTTCTCCAGGGGATCTGCCTGACCCAGGTATTGAACCTGGGTCTCACATATTGCAGGCAGACTCTTTGCCGTCTGAGCCACATCCCTGCCTAGACTTGAAATGAACTGAATATTGGAACTGGAACCTCAATGTACTCAGGAAACATAAATAAGATACAGGCCCAATGGTAGAATTGCTGTGATGCTGATAAAAAAAAATTATTCAAAAGAGATTGCTGAAACTCTAAGTCATAAGGTATTATAGGTCATTTTAAAATGATTTTTTGAAAAGAAATTCACCTAACATAGCATTCACTGTCTTAAAATGAACAATTGAGTGGCATCCAGTCCAGTCACAACGGCGTGCAGCCACTGTGCCTCTCGAGTTTCAAGTGTTACCAAAGCAAAACCCTTAACCTATTAAGCAGTTTCTCTCCACTCCCTGAAAACCCTGGACACTAGGAGAGTGCTTTACTCTCCTATGGACTGATCGTCCTGAAGCGTCCCGGTAAGTGGAATCATGCAATGTATGACCCTTTGTGTCTGGCTTATTTCACTTAACGTTATGTTTCCAAGGTTCATCCATGCCATAGTACTGTATTCTTCATCAGTACTTTAGTCTTCTGTTTGCCTAAGTATTCCATTTTATATATATATATATGAAATATGCCTCATGTTTATAATGGGCTTCCCTGTGGCTCAGAGGTTAAAGTGTCTGCCTCCAATGTGGGAGACCTGGGTTCGATCCCTAGGTCAGGAAGATCCCCTGGCGAAGGAAATGGTAACCCACTCCAGTATTCTTGCCTGGAGAATCCCATGGACGGAGAAGCCTGGTGGGCTACAGTCCTTGGGGTCGCAAAGAGTGGGACACGGCTGAGCGACTTCACTTTCTTTCTTTCACTTTCTTTTCCATTCATGGCCATTTGGGATTTTTCTTTTTTTTCCTACCTTTGGGCTATTGTGAATACTGTTGCTGTAAACAAACATGTACATATATTCGTTTAAATAGTTGTTTTCAATTTGGGGGGGGGGAGGGGTATATACCTAAGAGTGGAATTGTGGGGTCACTAGATTATCTTGTTACTTGATTTTGAAGATTCTGTATCTTCCTGGGGTCATCTAGTATGGTCCCTGCTGGTTCTTCTCCTGTGCTTGGTTGATTTTTCCAACCTGTTTCATCCACAGTGTCATCTTCTTTCCATCTCGCCTTCTATTCTTTCTTTCAAATTCAGCTTAGGCATCACTTTTTAAGTGTCAAAATATTGTGTTACACTTCTGTACTCTTGTATTCTCTTTTGATGCCATTCTGCAGAATAGAGAGAGACAGGATGAATTCCAGTGTCAAATATTACTTTAAATAAGTGATATTAATTCAGTCATTCAACAAACATTAGTAAGTTTCTTTGACCTAAGCTCTGTGTTAAGCATCAGGAATAGAGAGTTAAATGAAATAAAAATGGTCACTGTCCTAATAAGAGTTTTCAATTTTAAAAACAAATAAGGGAAGTGAGTTCTTATTGTCTAGACCTCAATTTGATTTCCAAAAGTGATAAATTATTTTGTGTCATTTTTCAAATGTGAATTTTTTATATTTACATTTGGATCCTGATCACATCCCTTTTTGCTCAGTCTTATTCCTTCCCTGATTCGGAGAAGGCAATGGCACCCAACTCCAGTACTCTTGCCTGGAGAATCCCATGGATGGAGGAGCCTGGTAGGCTGCAGTCCATGGGGTCTCGAAGAGTCAGAGTCTGGCACGACTGAGTGACTTCACTTTCACTTTTCACTTTCATGCATTGGAGAAGGAAATGGCAACCCACTCCAGTGTTCTTGCCTGGAGAATCCCAGGGACGGGGGAGCCTGGTGGGCTGCCGTCTATGGCGTCGCACAGAGTCAGACACGACTGAAGGGACTTAGCAGCAGCAGCAGCAGCATTCCTTCCCTGATTAGTTCTAACTTTCAGTTGTGGCCTTGTAGTAACCAGAAGAGCCCTTAGGCATAACTGAAGGTTTCCTAACTGTCCTGTGATATACTGGCAAAGCACAAGTCCAAAACACCATCTTGAAAAACTACATTTTGTTCATATCATGAGCTATTTGTGTACTTCTAGCATGTCCATGGTCTTCTCTGGTGGCTCAGATGGTAAAGAATCTGCCTGCAATGATGGAGAACCTAGGTTCAATCTCTTGCAGGAAGATGTCCTAGAGAAGGAAATGGCTACCTACTCCAGTATTCTTGCCTAGACAATTCCACAGATAGAAGACTCTGGTGGGCTATAGTCCATGGCATCTCCATATCTATATTTCAAAGCTTTACATAGTAAGAATGCCTTCCAATATTAAAATAATAGAATATTCATTTGCATTAGAGGTGTATAAGTCTTTAAAAATTGTAATAAATTTAAAAATTCATGTTAATTGCTTTAAAATGAATCCCTAATCAAAGTGATCATGTTATAAATTATAAACAGTAAGATTTTTGAAGTTGGAAGATTACTAGAGTTAAATGGATGATGATGATATAGAAGTATGTACTAGGTTATAGACTAGATCTATAAATCACAAAACAAAGTGATTTGAATAAGATAAGAGTTCATTATTCTCTCATGTAGCAACCAAGAGCCAACATGAACTCTAAGATTTTGCCTCTGGATTCAAGATGGTGGTCACAGCTCTAGGCAAAGCATCTACATCCCAGCGGGTGGGAATGAATCTGTTTAGGCCATACCCATTCTGTTTAGAATGCAACCGGTGAGTGGCACACATCACTTCCATTCATATTCCAGTAACCACAACTTTGTCATGTGTCCACATAATCAAAGGAGATTTGGAAATGTGGCCATGTAGTCTAAAACTTGAGAGCTCTAATGTAATGGAGAAAAAAGAACGTGCATGGATATGCCGTAGGGTGAATCCTCTGTCATGAAGAACATTCTGGTTAATTAACATAGATTCCAAGCTAATAAAAATATAATCTGAGATTCTAGAGTCTAGAATGTATTCCTAACTATTTTTTCAGTACTAGATCAAATTTAGAGTAGCAGTCTAGAAATAAATATGATTTGGAGTATCAGTCTGGAAATAGCAATCTGATGTTGGACTTCCCATGCAGCTCAGTGGTAAAGAATCGGCCTACCAACACAAGAGACACAGGAAGACCCTGTGAGTTGGGATGATCCCCTGGAGAAGGAAGTGGCAACCCACCCCAGTATTTTTTCCTGAAAAATCCCATGGACAGAGGAGCCTGGTAGGCTATAGTCCATGGGGTCACAATGAGTCAGAAATGATTGTGACTAAGCACATACACCAGAGAAGGCAATGGCACCCCACTCCAGTACTCTTGCCTGGAAAATCCCATGGATGGAGGAGCCTGGTGGGCTGCAGTCCGTGGGGTCGCTGAGGGTCAGACATGACTGAGCGACTTCACTTTCACTTTTCACTTTCATGCATTAGAGAAGAAAATGGCAACCCACTCCAGTATTCTTGCCTGGAGAATCCCAAGGACGGGGGAGCCTGATGGCCTGCCGTCTATGGGGTCGCACAGAGTCGGACTCGACTGAAGTGACTTAGCAGTAGCAAGCACATACACACCTATATTCTTAGTACCTGTATCACTATTTATTGGCTTTGGTTTCAAGTATGTGAAAAATAATAGCCAAGTTTGGCTAAAACTCAGCTTCTTTTCAGTAATAAGCTCTTTAAAAAATTAAAAATTGCTGTGGGTAGAAAATACCAAATATATGTGCATATCTATTCCTTGCTTTTGGGTCATCTCCCACTTCTGCAAAACTAATGGTACAGCAATAGACTTTTGTGTGTGTATGTAAATTATTTAAAAATTTTGATTCAACTAACAAATCTAATTTAATATGAAAGGACAGAATCTGTTTCTTTCAGAAATCTGCCATAAAGATGCATTTTACACTTGAAGTTAAACTTTTCAATAATTTATTCCCTCTCTAGGCTGCCTGAAATTCTAAATTGCTCAAATTACTGCTTGGGTACACAGATGACCTTGTACCAGGGCACACCTGATGACAATTGTTTATATATAGAACACAATTCTGATCAATCTCTGACACTTACTACTGACTTCCTGCTGCTCAAAAACGTGTACCGTAATAGCATTTGTATGTTTTCCTTTTCCCTCAAGGTTTAGATTCTTTGTTTACAAGAACATTGAAAATTAGGATGAACATTACAGACAGAACATAATAGAAGTAGCCCAAGCCATATGATTGTATTCTAAAATACTCTATGGTAAAATTTACTATATAAAATATTTTATCTGTATATAAAAATATATCGGCATAGATGTAGGTGTACAGAGATTTACTTATGCGTATATCTTTTGTTTTTGAGAAGGCAATGGCACCCCACTCCAGTACTCTTGCCTGGAAAATCCCATGGACAGAGAAGCATGGTAGGCTGCAGTCCATGGGGCCGCAAAGAGTCAAATACGACTAAGCGACTTCACTTTCACTTTTCACTTTCATGCATTGGAGAAGGAAATGGCAACCCACTCCAGTGTTCTTGCCTGGAGAATCCCAGGGACGGGGGAGCCTGGTGGGCTGCCGTCTATGGGGTCGCACAGAGTCGGACACGACTGAAGTGACTTAGCAGCAGCAGCAGCATATCTTTTGTTAATTTCAAAATTATAAGAATTCTAATAATTAAGAACCTCTATTATGCAACATGGTGTCAAGATTTCAACCTAGAATAATTTTTATAAAGAGTTAAATGAAAAACTCTAAACAAATTGCTAAAAATTCATAGAAGTTGAATATATATATATATATATATCTATGGAGAACTAGTTCTCCAGACAGCTGATATATCCATAAATAACAGCTCTAATATTATTAATTTCAAGGTGTTCAGATCATTATGTTAATCAGCAATTAAATGTATGCTGCACTGTTAATCAGTTTTTTTAAAAAAAGAAATAGATAATGAAACCAATCTGTTTTAAACCTGAATCTGTTTCAACAAAAACGACTATCAGTCAGGATTGTGTGATAGGATACAAAATTGTTTAACTTACGTTATTCTTTCGATATTTATTTAAGGCCAGTATGTGTTCTTTCTGTTTCTTAGGCAGAAGGTAAGCAGAGCTCCTATGGAAGATCACTTGCCCTTGTGGTTTCATTGCAGTGACACGGAGGACATATATGTAGACCAAAACTCTTGTGAATATAGATAGGTTTAAAAAAACCTTTTGAATCTTCAAAAAAGAGAGAGATCAGTGAGATAATAAAGAGACTGGTAGGTCCTAACTCAAGGATGAGGCATAAATGGTCCTTTTCTTGTTGGTTGGCTTCTTATCCTCCAGTGACCTCAGGTTTCTTCATCTCCAACACTCTTTCCTAACCACTGGGTCTAAAGGAGTTTCTTCTCTGAAATTATTCTGTCCACACACTTATTTGTTTGTTTGTCTACCTGCCAAAATATAAGCTCTAGTGGATCAGGGATCTTGATTCTCTGGCTTCAGCTGAGTCCTCAGTGCCTTGGCCGTAATGCTCAGTAAATATTTGTTGAAAAGGGGAAGAATCAATGAGTTACCCTAGTGGAAAGGATTTGTATGTTTTCACAAATATAGAGTAAACACTTAAATTTGCAGTAGGTATTTTATACTTTCTGTTTTACCTTCCAGGTCTCTCTCAAATCTTCCCAGTTCTGTCGACTGCCATCACCAGCCCTGCACTACCTCTCCTCTTGCTTGAACAAGCACCGGGGCTCGTGTCTCAGACTCTACTCAGATACCAACCCCCACAAATGTTCTCCAATCCACAGGTCTTCCTGAAGCAGAATGATTTTTTTTTTTAATTTGGAAACTCAAACTTTCTCATATTAACTGAAATTGTTAGTCACTCAGCTGTGTCTGATTCTTTGCACCTCCATGATCTGTCCATGGAATTCTCCAGGCAAGAGTACTAGAGGTGGGTTGTCATTTCCTTCTCCAGGGGATCTTCCTGACCCAGGTATTGAACCTAGGTCTCCTGCATTGCAGGCAGATTCTTTACCATCTGAGCCACCACTCGTATTAAACTCCTACGTAAATTACTTTGAATTTTTCCATCCCTATTAGGCCCATACTTTTTTACTTATTCTCCAAGGTCTTACAGAGCCTACTCTCTCTCTCTCTCTCTCTGGTCCTCCATGACTTTGTTTTCCTCTATTATTCTCTGCAGTCCAGACAGGCTCCATTTCTCAGAAGACTTTTATTTGCTGTTAAGACTACTTGGCCTGTTCCACCCACCCTGTCCTGTTTAGCACATTATTAACTATCTGGCTATAAATCCAGTGCTTAACTCATTGCCTGGGAGCTGTTAGTCTAGAGAGAAGCTACGTTGCTAAGCTGAGGAATGCTAAGGTTGTAGTTCCTTCACATTGTCCTCTATTCATTTCTTGGTGGATGTCCATCTCCATGTCCAGTCATGGAAACTATGAAAGAATAACTGCAGTTAATGACCCCCAGGAGTAGTATGCAATCAGCTACCATTATGCCCACTCAGTTCAGTTCAGTTCAGTCGCTCAGTCGTGTCCGACTGTTTGTGACCCCAAGAATCGCAGCACGCCAGGCCTCCCTGTCCATCACCAACTCCCAGAGTTCACTCAAACTCACGTCCATCGAGTTGGTGATGCCATCCAGCCATCTCATCCTTTGTCGTCCCCTTCTCCTCCTGCCCCCAATCCCTCCCAGCATCAGAGTCTTTTCCAATGAGTCAACTTTTCGCATAAGGTGGCCAAAGTACTGGTTATGCCCTCTGCTGCTGCTGCCGCTGCTAAGTCACTCCAGTCGTGTCCGATTCTGTGCAACCCCATAGATGGCAGCCCACCAGGCTCACCCGTCCCTGGAATTCTCCAGGCAAGAACACTGGAGTGGGTTGCCATTTCCTTCTCCAATGCATGAAAGTGGAAAGTGAAAGCGAAGTCTCTCAGTCGTGCCCGACTCCCAGCGACCCCATGGACTGCAGCCCCCCAGGCTCCTCAGTCCATGGGATTTTCCAGGCAAGAGTACTGGAATGGGGTGCCATTGCTTTCTCTGGGTTATGCCCTCTACCTACCCTTGAATATCCATACATTAAACCATAAAAAAATAGTAAGGATGTAGTCAGTTCTTCAAACATGTATTCATTTATAATCATTCATTCAAAAATATTTATTGCAATTGGACACGTGCCAGGAACTGAGCCATTAACTTTGATGAACCCTTGTTCATGATGATCTTTCTCATTGTTATATACTTTTCCTCTTTCCCTTCTGTCTCTTCAATATCTTCAAATCCCTAGTGGAGACTTGCTTTTCTTTCACAGCCCAGCAAAAATATGACCTCTTATCTGAAGTTTCTCTAAACTCCTTCAGGCTGAATTAATTGCTCATTTATCTGTGTTCCCAAAGGAGTTGGTTCATATGTTTTTAAAAGCACTTATCACGTTGTATTATAACTATTTGCATATCTTTGTCCTTTCTGGACTTTTTTCTTTGTGGCAGGAACCGTATTATACACACAGTTAAATCCCTCACTCTCTTTTCTTGTACTTATATCCCTGGCTTTCTTCACAGCACTTGGCATAGAACAGGCACTATTTAAATATTAGTTGCTACTTTAATGCCTAAAATTCTTCAAATATCCATGGACGCTGTCCATGAATAGCAAGATGTAAATGATTATAGGATATATTTTACAATCTTTTCCAGATGACTTGTTAAATAAATTCTCACAGCATTGTTGATTCTTTAAGGGAAACTTTTACTGTAGCCAAAATTCCCAATACATAGAGAAGACTAAAACAATAGAAAAATACAAACTTTGCAAAAATCAGGGCAATATGAAGTCTGAAAAGCAAGTGGGAATGCAGCTATCCTTGGAAATTAGGCTAGGTCACCAAGGAAAGATCCAGAGAAATAGTACAAGAGGGTAGGGATATATTTAGGGGGACAAAAACACAAGAGAGATAGAAATGTTATTATAGAAAGGCAACATAAATATATTCTTAAATAATATATATCAAGTAAGTGTTTTTCACAACAAGGTCAGACAACAGTCTGTGAAAAATAATGGTTAAGAGGAAAGAGTTGGACACCACCCCTGGTTTCACTGTTTTCCTTCCCTTGAGTTTAGACACATTACCTTTGAGGTTTAGTTAAATTTGTGGCTTGCTCATACCTGAGGGATATTTAAGAATAGACACGTTTAAGTCTACTACAAAATATTAATTCTCTTAGGGGAACTTTGCAATTATCTCGATTGATCTGAGACCCATAAATGATAAGAAAACTCTGTGTAACTCTCAGATTCAGACATCCTGCTGAACATTCCTGGGAAGAGTCAGCCAGTCCTAACCTGGAACCATTTAGAGATCTCCAGTCAGTTTGGGACTAGAGCATGGTTACTGGTTTTGAGTTATTCAGTAGAGACAATTCTGAATGTATTTCCCAGACTCCATGAGGTTTCTGTTTCAAGGTGGTCCTTGGCAGGCATGTATGCTTCTGGTACATGGGGTTGGCTAGAATGTCCCCAGATCTTGGTTGGGTAACCAGAGGCACCATTGTGTTGACAGATTGTTGTTGATTATCTTTGAACTGAACTGAACTGAATGGACCTACCACATCTTGTTCCCTGTACTTCCTGTTAATTCTGCTTTTGATTAATTTTCACATACTCCTCACCCATCCTCTTTGGGTGAAAAGCAAGTGAAAATAAATTGCACCAATCTGTTGGGAACTGTGGAAGGTTTAAACCTCAAAGAAGATCATTGAGGGAGGTGATTATTTTGTAAATAAAATGGTGTATACATAGATATAGTCTGAGAAGTCTGTAAATAGTATATGTAAATTAGCAGGACCAGATGATGGAGATCCTTGTTGATTGCAGGGGGAATGTATTTCAGTGCTGTTTGTAATCATGGTATTCAGTCCATATGAATGATGAAAGACATTTGAAATCTAAATAGGAGAATATTATTGTATTCATTTTTAAAGAGAGGGTAAAGAACGAATATTTGAATAGTACAGCTAGCTTACTTAACATTAGTACTTAGCTAGTTATGGAAATAGGATATTAATCTGTGAAAATCTCCAAGAGGGCAGCAGATGCTGGTAGTGAACAAAATGACTAGAAATGTCAGAGCAGTTTGCTTATGTGGCAGATTATATTTTTAACAAGGAAGCAATGGATGAAAGACTTTTGACTCTGGCTTTTCTAGGGCTCTCTCTGCCTGGACTCCTTCCTCCCTCCCTTTCTCACCTCCCGTTCACTACCTCTCTGGAAGTCTACTCATTCAGCAAGACTCCACCATTATCATCTCATGTGAAATTTCCAAGGTTATTGATCTCCTCTCACACTGTGATAGCCAGTGTAATGCCCTAGCCCCCAAAATGTCCAAATGGCAATTCCCTGCTGCTGCTTCTGCTGCTAAGTCACTTCAGTCGTGTCTGACTCTGTGCAACCCCATAGATGGCAGCCCACCAGACTCCCCCGTCCCTGGGATTCTCCAGGCAAGAACACTGGAGCGGGTTGCCATTTCCTTCTCCAATGCATGAAAGTGAAAATGAAAGTGAAGTCGTTCAGTCGTGTCCGACTCCTAGCGACCCCATGAACTGCAGCCCACTAGGCTCCTCCGTCCATGGGATTTTCCAGGCAAGAGTACTGGAGTGGGGTGCCATTGCCTTCTCTAGGCAATTACCTAGAACCTGTGAATATGTTACTGTACATGGCCAGTGGGACCAAGTGGTTACATTTTGTGGTTGTTCAGTTACTAAGTTGTGTCCAGCTCTTTTGACCCCATGGACTACAGCATGCCAGGCTTCCCTGTCCTTCACCATCTCCTGGAGTTTGCTCATATTCACGTCCCCAGAGTCAGTGAGGCTGTCTACCATCTCATCTTCTGCCACCCTCTTCTCTTTTTGCCTTCAGTCTTTCCCAGCATCAGGATTTTTTCCAATGAGTCAGCTCTTCGCATCAGGTGGCCAAGGTATTGGAGCTTCAGCTTCAGCATCAGTCCTTCCAATGAATATTCAGGGCTGATTTCCTTTAGGATTGAGTGCTTTAGCTCAGTTTAATTGGATGTGATTAGATTAAGGATCTTGACGTGGGGAGTTTATTCTGGATTATCTGCTTGTGCCCACAAGAGCTTGTTAGAGCGATATGAAAAAGACTTAAATAGCCGTTGCTGACTTTGATGATGGAGACAAACCAACACATGGACACAGGCTGTGTCATAGAGTCTCCAGAATGTTAATACCTTGATTTTAGCACAGTAAAACCCTTTTCTGATCTAACCTTCAGAAATGTAAGATTAAAAAAAATGATGTTATGTATTTTTTTTATATTTTATTTTATTTTTTAACTTTACAATATTGTATTGGTTTTGCCATATATCAACATGAATCTGCCACAGGTATACACGTGTTCCCCATCCTGAACCCTCCTCCCTCCTCCTGTAAATGTGTGGTGATTTATTACAGTCCAAATGAGAAAATGCATACCCCTTGGCACAATTTTCTGCTCTTCTTCTATGTGTCCATAATGTCGTATTACATCTACTCGTGCTGACTTCAGTGACCACAGTGATTTGTTGGGAATTGTCTCTCTACGTGGTCTTGCCTCAACTGCTGAATAGTCACCAGTGTCTCATTCAAGTTCCTTTCCCTAGTTGTCCACTCTGAGCCTTTACATGGATCCAGTGCCCCACCAGCCTGCCCCCCGGGGCATGGGAGAGACTCACTGCAGGTTCATGTGTTTATGCATTTGCTCGGATATCCTTCTTCTGTTACAGGACACTATCCTACTGATTTTCAACTGCTGACTCCTGGCTCAGTATCCCAATGTCACTTGAAGTCTTTGCTGGGACAAGGAGACACAAGTCTCTGACCTTTGACAGCATCTTGTTCTTCCTGATAAGTCCAAGCATTCCCCTGAGATCCATGTTAGTAGGGGTAGATTCCCTCTCTTTCCCAGTCACTCTCCTGTTTCTCAGTTCTTGGGAGTAAATCAGGCACTTGACACAAGTAAGTACTAAGCAAATGTTTTAAAAATAATTAGGCAAATGCGTAATGTTCTACAAATGACTTAGTGTATTAGGGAATGGTGAAATAGAGATCCAAAGATTTCCATTACCAGATGAGACTCTAATATACAAGGTGTGGCCCCAGGGCCCTTAATGACTTAGTCATTGATATGGATAAGGTTGGGTGCTAAGCAAGTTTGTAGATGATATTAATTGACTAAAATCTGTAAGAAATCATGCATGGTGGTTACAATTCTCTATTCCTTCTGGTTTTCATGGAATGCTAATAGTAAAGGTATATTTTCTTTTGATGACTTTCAAATATTTCAGATGGCTTTGACTGCATCAGGAAAACTTACAGAAAGCACATCACTTCTACCCTAGCACATGGAAAGAGTATTCACTTAGTGGAAATTCAATTTCATAAAAAAATCACCAAATGATTAAATGTTAGCATAAATGAGGGCATCATATAGCAGAAGACCATGATCTAGAATTCTAAAACTCTTTATTGTATTCTCATTTCTGTCAGTAATTTCAGGAGCATCACTTAGTACCTTTAGGCATCAGTTTCCTCACCTCAACATGAAGTATTTTGAATTTACTCCTGATTTCAACATCCTTTATCTTGAGTGACATGCAGGATATCACATGCCATAATTAGAAAATTATTTGCACTGTTGTTCCAAGAGTGGAGCTTATGTTCACTTGCAAAAGCAACTTGAAAACCTTTAAAGAGCCCAGAAAGCAAGTGTTCTAAAAAATTTGATTATTGGAAAATAAGCATTATAAAGAAGACTGAAAGAATTGGTGTTACTTTGTTATTGGAATATGTTAAGAGTAGACTTAACAAATTTTAATCCCATAAGAACTCGAGAAAGAAAGAAGGATGGAAGATCCTCATAAATACAAGAAAACAAGAGCAAAGTTAGGAATTCACTAACTTCAGTCTTCTTTATAATGTCTAATCATGACTGTGGTTCGTTAGTTCTTTTATCAGTATTTTTTTTTCTCATAGTACCCACCCATGGACAAACCTAAGAAACAAATGATCGGACCTCTATAATAATTTGTATGTTTACTTGGCAAAGTGTGTTTGTGTGTATGTGTGTAGATAATGTATCACAGGAAGACATTTCTTTTTGAAACCTGGAAATTTTCCTTGTGGAGTCAGAGATGGCTTTATAGAAATTAGAAAAAGAATTTTAAAGTTGTATTAGTAGCTGGAAAGCCTAGCCTATCCCAAATACCCCAATCCATATTCATGAATAGATCTCAATTACTTTTTACCTTTTAGTTAATCTGAAAAAGAAAAAATAGTGTTTGTGCAGGAGTTCCCCATAAATCTTGCAACAGAGGATGAGATGGTTGGATGGCATCATCAACTTAATGGACATGACTTTAAGCAAAACTCTGGGAGTTAGTGTAGGACAGGGAAGCCTGGCGTGCTGCAGTCCTTGGCATCACTAAGAAATCCATCTGAGCGACTGAACAACAATGAGAGATGTGTTTTGTCCTTCTGGTAAGCTGAGACCATATCTCAGTGCCTGTTTGGGAAGTGCTAAGGGTACAAGCCGTGTTGAATTTTGAAACTAAAACCCAGTAGCACTTTGGGAGGCATTGTGATCTTTGCCTCTGAATGGAAATAATGAACAAAATTTAGTATTCTTCTGTATTTAAGATTTTTTTTTATTCTCACAAGTAAACACTTTCATCATTTCTTCTAACTAGTAATTTAAATGAAAACCGAGACTCTGTTTTAAAGCGTTAGGTTAAATGGGGACCCATGTGAAAGAACAGGAGGCTATAATGAGGTTGCTTTTACATTTGAGCCTAAGCTGAATCTGTTCTCTATTGTAATAGGCCTGGTGGCTGTAATATTTTACTCATTTTCAGCTGTAATAAGCTTTTGAGTATCTGAAGCTACAAGGTTTGTGTTTTTTCATCCAATTTGTTTTACTCCAAGGACACTCTAATGGAGTAAGGTATAAAACAGTTCACAGGAGACTTTCAATATTAGTTTCCTCACACCTGCAGTTTTTGAAAAATAATCTCTTATTTCTAAAAATAAAAGTGAAATGTTTACAAGGACCTAAGGAACTGATTTTTTTCCCTTCCTCAACCAATTTATAGGCTTGAACTGAGTACTTTCAAAGCAGGGGGTAAAACAAAAACTCACTTTAGGAGATTTAACAAGCTTTTGCCAGTGGAAACATATTTTTGTGCATTTCCCCCCTCTCGAATGGTTTATTGAAAACCCCATTGGCTTTAGGATGTAAATGCTTATAGTGAATCATTTTTCTTTGAAATTTATATTCTCTTTCCCCAAGCTTAATCATGGCTTTTAGCTCTCCACGCTGTGCTTGCTTGAGCTTTAGTTCTTAAGTTTTGTATTGTTTTCTTCACATCTGGTGAAAGTGGACATAACTGACTAAAGGGATGTCATTTGGCTTTTCCTTTTTCCCACTTCATATAGAGGCCATGCCTTAGGTTTCCTTTCATCTCAGAATCTACAATCTGGATAAATGCCAGAGGATCATCAACTTAGGACTTATAGCATCCATCCTGTAGTCTATTTTGTGATTCTTTTTTTAAAAAAATCTACTGTGGTCCCCTGGAAATTCTGGATCAAATGAGGTCCAGCTTCCTAACCCTACATGCAACCAGGTAGTTCAATATTATTAGGATTATTGGCATGTTGCTTACCTGCCAAAAATTCTTAGGACTGAAGGATGAAGTTGAGTTATGGCTCAGTGCTCGTTCAGTTTGAAAATCCCCATGTTTACTTCATCTTACAATGAAGCAAAAGCAAAACACTCTAGAAGCCCCTCAATAATCTTATTCCTGACTATCTATGTGCTACTCTTTAGTAAGTATGATTTTAATATTTTTCTGTATATATTTTCAGTGGCCTAGAAATGACACTGACATGAAATTACTGCTGTCATTAGAAAGCATGAAGCTCAGTGCATGATTGTTGGGCAGGATGCAGCAGAAAAGAGCATTAATCAGTTCCTCAAAGGTTCACAGAATAATAGGGAAAATTTTTTAATTTGTATGCCAAAAAAAGAAAAAAATGTAAACTAACATTTCTTAGCTTTCTGCTCTCTTGATTTGGGCAATTCCTTTATCGCATTACTCAACCAATTTAAACCTACCTTAGTGCATTGGAGCAAAAGTCATAAGATTTTTACTACCTACATATTACATCTCAATAATAGATGTCCAAGATAACTGCAGGGCATGTATTATCTATTTGTCTTTAGAACAAAACCAGGCAGAGGCACTTAACACTATTTTGCTGAGTGAGGACTTAAGAATTCTCCAAATAGTAATGTAACAAATTTCTGTAAACTGTGTATTTGGTTGTGATATATAAGTAAAGAAAAGCATATATTATAAAAACTCCAGCTTAATCATTATGACCAATTACAAATGCTTAATAATACAATGAATTGCAAATAGCTAAACACGATAATTACACTAATATTATTTTGATGTTCTTGAGTTGGTGGCATTAAAGAATTTCTGATATGATTTTTATATCAGTAACTGAGAGGAAAAAGAAAAAAAAGAAAAGTGGACTAATAATTACAGGAAGACAAAGGGAGGGATGAAATATATAGACTCCCCAGGGTCTGCAATGTGTGAGGGTGAGAAACGGTTATATGTGGAGTGCTAAGTAGTTTGAAATTTGCTATACGAGGGCTGCAACTTCTATGGTGAGGGTT
The DNA here is from genome assembly GCF_000754665.1 of Bison bison bison. Classification (NCBI taxonomy): domain Eukaryota; kingdom Metazoa; phylum Chordata; class Mammalia; order Artiodactyla; family Bovidae; genus Bison; species Bison bison. The sequence goes on from NW_011494622.1 coordinate 1,109,563, forward strand.
TATCCACTATTAAATGAAATATTTTCCTGAAAGTTGGTAGTCCTACTTTATTTAACTAGTGTTTTTCACTGACACAGAGTTATTCTCATCATCACCTTTGTGCTCCTCTGATTTTTTTGCATTTCTGACAGGGCTGTTTTCTAAGTCCAGGGCCCCTGGGAGGCAAATTCAGCCCAGATGTCCAAGGACGATTTTACACGCGGGTCCTGGCTTCCGAATTCCTCCAGGATTTGCCCATTGTTGCAGAGACAGACTTTGTAATTACCAAAGGATTATAGCAGAATATGAAAGGGCCCGAGAGCAGCTTTCTTGCGAAGCATGAATGCATTCAGCACAAACTTAGGAAGAATCAGTCCAGAAGTGAGGCAGAAGCGTCTGAAAATATTAAGGGTTCAAGCAGAGGGTCCTGCCTGAAATTCCTAATTAAAGAAGTAAAAACTGCTTTTAAAAAATGTCAGGGACTGTCATTTGTATTCTCTACCCAGAAAGGGGTCTTCAGAAGATTGTAAATGAGGTGATGGTGCTGGCCAAATACCCTTTGTTTGGCCCCTTTTTTGTATCCAAAAGTAATGAAAATGGAGCTTAATGGTACATAAATAAAAATAATTACGTAGACGATAGTGGTAGTGCTGCATTACCTGAATTAATACACAAGATTAAGAGGCCAATAGCCCAGAAAGAACTTCGTTATTTCACGAGTCACATAAATGAGACAGCTCTCTCAGGGTTGAATAAAACATAGCTTTCACACTACCATTTTGATTTCAGATTTAAAAACAAAACATTTCCCATGGATTGTGTTTCTGGTGTTCTCTTTGACATATGGTTTCAGCACATGTTCTTACTGAAACAAGCCAGATTATTGGTTACACCTCTTCTGGGTATGTCTTTTTTAATTGAAGCTTTAAAAAATTGACTTACTTTTTGTATTGATTTCATAGCCCAAACTAGAATCAGTGATTAATTTACATGTGTTAATTTTTATGTCCTTAGGTTATCTCTTGACTTGCTGAAATTTTGACAAATGCATAGAGCAATGAGTCGTGTAACATTGAAAGCTCATAATCATTTGCAGAGCTGTTTCAGAAAGGGTGATTTTTTAAAAAATGAAGGGGCAAATTGCATTCAGAAGAGAGAAAGAACTCCAGTTGTTACTAGCAAACGTTATTTCTTTGAAGGAACAAAAGCCATGTTCCAAATGGCTCCCCAAAAAGGTGCATATCTGAGTTGCTAACACTGGATTAATAGAGAGCTTAAGAGAAAATCAGAAAAATAAATACGTATACCTCTTTTATTATTATCAATTATTGTTTCTGGGCTTATGAAGAAGTTGGAGCTTTCATTGTATTTCTGTCATCTTTTAATATTTCTCTTCCTTTCTTTCCTTTGCACTGACAGTGACCTTATCCCATCCTTTTTCCTCATCAAGCCCATCAAAAGACTCTCTTGCAACGCTTAACATCAGACTTTCCCCGTGTCTGTAGACCACACTGATTTTCCCCTTCTTTGGGCTTTCTTGGAGATGCTACTTTCTTTTTCCAGTCACTTGTAATTTTAACAGATATCCGTCATCACATCCTTGAGAAAGGACAATGATCATGTCTTAGATATTCCTATAGACATATACTGTAAGTCCCATGAAAGTGAAAGTGAAGTCTCTCAGTCATGTCCGACTCTTTGCGACCCTGTAGCCCACCAGGCTCCTCCATCCATGGGATTCTCCAGGCAAGAATACTGGAGTGGGTGGCCATTTCCTTCTCCAGGGGATCTTCCCAACCCAGGGATCGAACCTGGGTCTCCTGCATTGCAGGCAGATGCTTTAACCTCTGAGCTACCAGGGAAGCCCCATAGGAAGGTCTCAATTTTCTAGTATCCTCTTTTCGAAAAACAAGAAGAAAACAAGTGAAATTAATGTTAGTAACATATACTTACTTAATATATCTTAAATATGGTATCAACATGTAATCATTATAAAAGTGATTCATGTGATATTTTACATTCTTCTTTGATATTAACTCTTCATACTGACGTGCGTTCCCAGCAAATCCCAGTTCAGACCAATCACAATTCAAGTGCTCAATAGATACTTGTGGTTTCTGGCTCCCATATTGGACAATACACCTCTCCAGTTGTTGCTCTTTGGTATCCAAGTTGTGTCTGACTTTTTACAACCCCATGGACTGTAGCATGCCAGGTTCCTCTGTCCTTTGCTGTCTCCTGGAGTTTGCTCAAATTCAAATCCATTGAATTGGTGAAGCTATCTAACCTTCTCATCCTCCGCCATCCCCTTCTTCTGCCTTCAATCTTTATATAAACGTCATCTGAATTAAATTCACCCATTCACTTCCAGTTCACTGATTCTTAAGATGTCAGTGTTCAGTCTCGCCATCCCCTTCTTGACCATGTCCAGTTTACCTTGCTTCATGGACCTGACATTCCAGGTTCCTATACAGTGTTCTTGAAAGTGTTGGACTTTCCCCACCAGCTGTATCCACAACTGCGTGTTGTTTCTCCTTTGGCCCAGCAGCTTCATTCTTCCCGGAGCTATTGGTAGTTGCCTTCTGCTCTTCCCCAGTGGCATATTGGGCACCTTCTGAGTTGCAGGGCTCATCTTCCAGTGCCATCTCTTTTTGCCTTTTCATACTGTCCATGGGATTCTCAAGACAGGAATACTGGAGAGGATTGACATTGCCTTCTCCAATGGACCACGTTTTGTTAGAACTCTTCACTATGACCCATCCGTCTTGGGTGGCCATGCATGGCATGACTGCTAGCTTCATTGAGTTATGCAAGCCCCTTTGCCACAAAAAGCTGTGATCCATGAAGGGGACCTCTAGAGTATCTTTCTCTGAATCATTGCATTTAGAAAATTCAGATGTAAACATTGTATTGTCATATCCAGGTATCATATACAAAAGAAGAACCCACTTGCTTAAGCCATTTGAGTCTTTCTTGCAATTCGAAGTTCATTAGTGTAGGACTATGCTGAGAGTAATTTTATCCCTTGTTCCTTAATAACATGTCTGAATTCATTAATAATTTTAGAGATATGTACTTACATATTTACAAAATATGCTTAATAGTTCAGAGTTTTTAGAAGACTCAGTGTTATGTATTTTTGGACAAGTTGCTTTTCATGTTTCTGATATTGGGATTTGAGGACATTGTTAAATGAATTATAAGCTCAAAGCCATGGTCTACATGACATAGAATCACTCCACCACAGGAAACTTGCGCATACAGAAGTGCTGGGTAAAAGGCACAGTGAACCATAGTAAGGAGGTTGACACGAGGCAGTGAGGAGAGTAGATAGATGATTTGCAACTCAATCCCAAATATGGAGCTCATTTTGTGTTTGTAGCCAAATTACTTAAACTCTCTGCCTCAGTAGCCCCCTTTACAAACTGAGGATAAGAATTCCAAGACTGTCATGAAGACACAGTATGATAATATAATGGAAATAGCTTATAACAGAAGACTTCCCAGGTGTGCTAGTAATAAAGAACCCACCTGCCAATGCAGGACACATAAGAGATGTGGGTTTGATCTCTGGGTCCAGAGGATTCCCTGGAGGAGGGCTTAGAAACCC
>NW_011494622.1:1113536-1117337 GCF_000754665.1 Bison bison bison
GTTTTTCTGCTGTTTTTTTTTTTTTTTTTCAAAAAACAAATTTGTCAAAGCTTATTTGGAAGATTACAGCATCATTAGTAACTTTACTGTTTGACAGGAAGGCATCTTGATTAAAAATCATTTTTGAACAGTGTGGAACTCTGTGATCCCCATCAAAAAATCAGTCCCGAACAAAGTGGATTTTTGACTTAGGAAGTGATGCAACTTCATATTGTTGTTGGGTTAAAGCAACTTGCTCTCTCTTGGAAGAGACCCAGAAGTGACAGCAAGAGCAGAATCGGGGGTCGTTTGGCTACTGTGTGGATGGAGCTGCGGGGAGCATCCTCATCAGAACACTGCCGTCAGTACCGCCTGCCTCCCTGCTCCTGAGTGCAATTGTCTGTGGTCTATAAAGCACTAAATGGTTGGGCCTTCACTGCTCGGAGATCTGCCTTCCTCCCTGGGTGACTTCAGGGCAATTGAGATCAGCTGGGGTGCTGCTGCCGGCATTTCCCACCTCCTGTCCGTAGGGAAACCGAGGCAATGAGTCTTCCAAGGCAGGCTCTCACTTATGGACCACTTTGCCTTCCATTAGCCAACAAAGAGCTAATCTGGTGATCTTTAGGGCGTGGAGGGAAGCTCATCTTTTAATCAGAGTTGAAAAGCGGGAATTTCTACTCTTACTAAGAACAATGCATAATAATAACATAGTAACAGAATTCCATGGTGATGAGACAGCAGACGCTGTATGATTTTGGTAACTTTAGACTATGAATTTTTGCACCGTTGTTTTCTGTCCCTTGATGTGTTCCAGTGTCTCCTAGTTTATAGTCTATGGGAGCTTGAATAGAATTTGTACCCTGCTGTTGTGTGAAAATTGTGTAAATTGTAATTAGGTTGAATTGGTTCATAGAGCTTTTCAGGTCTAATATATCTGTCTATTTTTCTGACTATTCATTGTATTAATTTTTGAGAGTTTGATATTGAAACTGCAACTAAACATCTTAATTTATCTACTTAAAAAATAATTGTAATATACAGTGGAACTATGTAACATTTTTCTGTATTTTCTAATTCTCCTGTAAATGTCTGATCATACTTTCATAATTTAAAAAAGAGGGGGAAAAAAGAGCAATGCATTCAATGAGGACAATCTCAGAATCTTTAAAATAAGATAAACAGTACAATCTCTCTTCTTGACTTCAGTCTTTAGCATTTGCTGACTTCATACTTTAGCTCCTGGTATGATCTTTTTATCACCTTTTTCACGTGAAAGGGTAAAAGATTGACTGAGAAAGAAGTTTCAGTGCTACATTTTGGTTTTCAATTTTTCAACCTGAGATTCGACCTAATATGTATACTCATACTACTCATTTATTTTATATCCATCCAATAAATAGAAATTAGATGTCTCCTATGTGCCAGAACATATTTAAATGGGTCATATAGGAGAAAAAGAAGTCCTCACCTTGATGGAGTTTGTGACCTGTTTAGAAAGAGAGAAAATAAACAAATATACATAATGATACATCAAAAGTGAGTAAGTGCAATGAAGAAAAACAAAGCAGGAGAGTAAGTGAGAGATTTAACTTTTAAATAGCATGATTTGAAGTGGGCTCCCTGAAGAGGTGAGATTTGGCCAGAGAAACAGTCAAAGGCGTGAGCTATGTAAACACAAGTGGGTTACAGGGAGCAAAGACCCTGAGACTGATTCTTGCTCGCTGCGCTGGCTTCACCCGGATTGACTACCACAGAGGGAAAGGAAGAAGGTTTGAGAGGAACGCAGCTAAGGTCAAGTCAGGTCAAACCCTGTAAACAACAGTAATCACTTTATTTTAAACCATCACTTTATTTTAAACCATCACATCATACTGTGATGGTTTCAAGTAGGTTTGTGGAAGTGATCTGTGAACAAAATAATCTGAAGAAGGGTCTGCAGGTAGAGTATACTGGAATACTGGAATAGACAAGGTGAGAAGTGAAGGTCCCTTAGTTTTGGATGGTGAGGAGGAGTAAGATTCAGGGTTATAAAGGAATGCCCAACTGGATTTGCTCATGAATTGGATGTGAGATTCGAGAGAAAGAAAAGAGCAAAGTGCTAGTGCTAGACGCTCTGTCGTGTCTGACTCTTTGCAACTGCATGGACTGTAGCCCTCCAGGCTCCTCTGTCTATGAGATTTCCAGGCAAGAGTACTGGAGTGGGGTGCCATGTCCTCCTCCAGGGGACCCTCCCAAGCCAGGGATCGAACCTGCATCTCCTGTGTCTCCTACATCGCAGGCTGGTTCTTTATCACTAGCGCCACCTGTCAAGCCTGCAAAGAGTAAAGGACGACTCCAGATAAACTGTCAGGAAAAGAATTAATATATATTATTTGCAGAGATGACAGGCATTGATTATTACATAGGTGTACTGAAAGCTAAGTCATTTCAAACTGTAATAATATTTATAAAAGAGAAATTGGGAGTGGGGAGAATAACTTTATAGTTATCCAGTTTGCAGCAAGAATCACCATACAATTCCTTTAAATAGCAAGATGCTTAGTGCAGTGAAACTATAATTCAATTATTTTAAAATCTGTTTAGAAAGAATTATTCAAGACCATAAGTAAAATCCACTTTGATTAACCATAGGAGAAAGCAGCAAAAGGCACACTCACCCTGCCATCTAGAAGTGTGTAATTTTGTAATCATACATGATTGTCAGGCCTGGGGAGAGTGCCTAGTGTCCTGGAACAACTGACACTCTTGCCCCTTGTGCTCTTGTAACAATGTCTTGGTATAGACAATAAAACATATACCCACTTTACAGCACAATGTTAGAAATTTCTGCACAGCAAAAGAAACAATCAACAAAATAAAGAGGCAACCTGTAGAATAGGAGAAATATTTTGCAAAGTATGTCTTACTGCTGCTAAGTCGCTTCAGTTGTGTCTGACTCTGTGCAACCCCATAGACAGCAGCCCACCAGGCTCCCCTGTCCCTGGGATTCTCCAGGCAAGAACACTGGAGTGGGTTGCCATTGCCTTTTCCAGTGCATGAAAGTGAAAAGTGAAAGTGAAGTTGCTCAGTCGTGTCCGACTCCTAGCGACCCCATGGACTGCAGCCCACCAGGCCCCTCCATCCATAGGATTTTCCAGGCAAGAGTACTGGAGTGGGTTGCCATTGCCTTCTAGATAGTTAATGTCCAAAATGTATAAATAGCTCACACAACTCAGTACCAAGTCAAACAAAACAAAAGTGATCCACTAAAAAAAAAAAAATGGGCACAGAACCTGGACAGTCATATTTCCAAAAAAGACATATGAATGGGCAAGAGGTAGATGAAAATGTGCTCAGCATCACTCACCATAAGGGAAATTCAAATCAAAAGCACATTGAGATATCACTTCACACCTGTTAGAATGGCTATTATAAAAAATGATAAGAAATAACAAATTCTGTCAAGGATGTGAAGAAAAGGGAATCTTTGTGGACGGTTGGTGGGAATGTAAATTGATCCAGTCATTATGGGAAACAGTATGGGGTTTCCTCATAAGTTAAAAGTAGAAACGCCATGTGATCCAGCAGTCCCATTCCTGGGTATATATCCAAAGGAAATGGAATCTCTAACTTGAGAAACTATCTGTACTCCCATGCTCATTGCAACATTATTCACAATGTCCAACATAACATGGTAATGATCTGAATGTCTTCAATGAATGAAAATAAAATGTTATTTATACATATATGTGTGTGTAATGTAGGTATGTGTGTATATAAATATTGTGCATATATATGTTTATACATTACATGTGCATACAGATATATACACATATATATTAG
>NW_011494622.1:1117437-1117826 GCF_000754665.1 Bison bison bison
GCAGTATATATGTATACATAATAGAATATTACTCAACCGTAAGCAAGGAAATCTTGCTGTTTGTGACAATATAGATCACCTTCAGTGTGTTATACTAAGTGAAATAAGTCAGAGAAAGACAAATACCATTTGATCTCATTGATATGTGCAATATAAAACACTGAACTCATAAAAACAGAAAATAGAACAGTGATTTCCTAAGTATGGGGGGGTATGGGGAGATGTTGACCAAAGGGTTGAAACTTGTAGTTATAAGATGAATAAGTTCTAGAGGATCTAATGTAAGCATGGAGATAGTAGCCAATAACACAGCATAGTATTCTTGAAAGTTGCTAAGATAGTAGATGTGAAGTGTTTTCACCACACATATGAGTAAATAAAGAGAAATT
>NW_011494622.1:1117926-1118695 GCF_000754665.1 Bison bison bison
AACCATCCCTGATCCTAATGACAAAGTAGAGGTGGCAAAGGAGCCATCTCTTGTCTATGTTTGTATTTTTGCACACGCTATAAAGTATACTAGGTGCTAGATGTTCAGACATGAACCTATAGATGATGTGTGTCCCTGATAATGGCAGAACATTGCCCCCAAATACTCCGATGACACAGGAACTGTTTTCAACTGGATACTACCAGATCTTAAATAAGATGATTCTACTTAATAAGTAAAATAGACTTTATTAACAGGAATGGGAAGCTTAAACTTCCTGTGGACTATACATAAAGGGAAAGTCAGCAAGATAGGCCTCTGGCACTTCAAGCTGCTAAAAAAAAAAAGAAAACAATAAAAAATAGACAGACAGATAAAATCACTACCTTGCAACTGTGATGGTTTTTGACCTCTGCTCAAAGCCATACTCTATGACTTTCCAACTCCTAGTTTTACTGTGTGCTCTAGCTTTGGATCCTGGCTCCTTTGAATGGAGCTGAGTTTGATGCTAACATTTTTTTGATACTGACCTGTGCCTTGTGCTCAACCAGTAAATTGTGAATGACACCTCCTTGCTTAATTAATTCCTGGAAAGATGAGTGGTATATACCGTGAGCTAAGCAGTTACAGTATTATTATTATTACTGCTAACTACTGGTAGTACTATCACCATCATCAACTTTCATAGTATATGCTATGGAAGAGGAAAAAAAGACTGACTCACTTCTTGGCCCTAAAGAACTTACGATCTGCACATAGTCATTATATT
>NW_011494622.1:1118795-1123878 GCF_000754665.1 Bison bison bison
ACCACCTCAACACCATGTCGTGTGAATGTTTTCCATAACTGTTATTTCTCTCAATGTGAACTGGTAAAACAATTGGAATATGTTATCATAATCTCATCTCTCGCTTAGGAGAGTAAGGCAAATATACAAGCATTGATGGAACAAAATTGGTCCAATGCTTTGCTATACTTGTGATTGCCTGATACAGTGTGTATTACGGTACAGTAGGTAGAGGTGAAACACGAATTATAAATGCCTTCTGGCCAGCTTCTTTGCCTTGTCATTCATCTAGAATAAGTAATTACCACTTCTAGCAATGCTGACTTGTGAGGGCAGCTGACACTGTCTGTAAGGGTGATGTAAACCCAAGCCCAGTTTTTTATGAGGCATGTATGGGACCAGTTTAGGCACCTCCCCAAACCTTGGCCTCCTCTGCTAGGCCCACTCCAGAGACTAGATCACTTGTCCCACCTCCAGGCAGAGTTACTCAGAGCAGACTTCTGTCAGTCCTGCCTGCTTGCTGCTAACTTCTTCTTCACTATCTTTTTCTCTTATCCCATATACTGTATGGGATATACTATTCCGATGTAGCACGCTGCTGCTGCTAAGTCGCTTCAGTCATGTCCAACTCTGTGTGACCCCATAGACTGCAGCCCACCAGGCTGCCCAGTCCCTGGGATTCTCCAGGCAAGAACACTGGAGTGGGTTTCCATTTCCTTCTCCAATGCATGAAAGTGAAAAGTCAAAGTGAAGTCGCTCAGTCGTGTCCCACTCTTCGCGACCCCATGGATTGCAGCCTACCAGGCTCCTCCGTCCATGGAATTTTCCAGGCAAGAGTAATGGAGTGGGGTGCCATTGCCTTCTCCACAACGTAGCATATACTATCCCAATTAGTCAGTAAAATATTTGGCTTCAACCTTCCAAATATCTCCAAAATCTGAAAATGTCTAATCACTCCACAGCTACCATCCTGTTTCAAGCCGCCATCAGCTCTTTCCTGGGCTGACAGAGCAACCTCTGGTTGGTCTCCTTGACTCTGCCCTTCCTTCCCTCTTGTCAGGTTACTCTCGACACACCACCCAGGACAAGCCTGTCAACATGGGAGTCAGATCATGTCACGCTTCTGCTTAAAGCTCTCAAGGACATCTAGTTTTGAGTGAAAGCCTACGTCATTACCAGGGGCCCACAGACTTCTTCATAATCTTGGTCCCAATACTCTCCAACATTATCTTCTACTAATCTCCACTGTGTTCACCCTTGAGGTTTCTTATTTTACTATCCAGACCTGCCCCAACTCAAGGTCTTCTTGTGCTCTGACCCCAGATATTCAGTGACTCACTCTCTCACCTGGTGGGGTTCTTCATTCAAATTTTGTCTATTCCAAGAGAACCTTCATAGCCATTTCACCCAAAATTGAAATTTCTCCATCACCTGAATTACTTTTTTCCTTTACAGTCTTTGCTACCTAACATATATATATATATATATATATATATATCTCCAACTGAAAACTATATGTGCTCTAGTCTTTTTTTAAATAACTTTGTCATTCTCAGCATTATTACAGTGCCTGATACAGTTTTATTGAATGAATGAGCAAGTTACTGTGAATCACAATGATCTCTACTTGCTCTTCACAACTCTATACCATTCATTTGGAATTTAATCATTGTCTGCTATGATTTTTTTTTAACATGCCATGAGAAAACATCCTGGGATTCACAATTTGATTATAACCACATTACATAAAAGGAAAGTGTTAATATGCCTTTGTATCCTCCACCCCCCATGCCTAACTCAGAAGTGCACAGAAAGGTGAATGAAGGAAAGAATGGGAAATTAAACAGACAGATACAGTGTGGTTGGTGACTGATGGGTCATGGAATCCAAGAGTAGAAGGGGGTAGTGGAGGAAGCTGGAATCTGAGAAGGATAACTGAGAATTAAAGATTAAGGCAAGGGAGTTGTAGGCACCTCACATGGGGAGTCAGGCTGATGAGAGCATCCTGCCGTCTACATGAAATCCAGTTGTCCCTGATGAATTGAATATTCAACCCACATGCCAGCTTCTTTTAGTCACGTCTTCCTGTTTGTCAGAGCTCTATTTGGCAGATACCAGACACTGTTCTGTTAATTTTAAAAACTGGAAACAATATAAGCAATTGAGACAAATAACAGACCCCGGAGAGACTGTGCTCTTTTCTGTATTTCACAAACGTTCCTACTGAGTCAAATCTTACATTCTGAAAGGTTAGGCAATGTAGTTCTGGAACAAAATACAAACTTAGATTGGCTGATTTCCAAGTGCCTCATTCTAAAATAATAGAAATTTAAAGTGCAATTCTGGAATAGTTTAGACTCAAGGAATATATGTGTGTATACATATATATGGCTATATGACTTAGCAAACTGGTCAAAGAACAGGTGTATATGCATATGGGTGTATGGTGGAGAGAGGGGCAGTTAGAGGATTTGGGTCAGTGAGAAGGAATGAACAAAATCTGGAAATGGTACCTAGCTTTGTAGCACACAAAAGTATAGAATAGAGTGAGCAGAGCTAAGTTTTATTCTAAAGAGGGTTGTAGAGATCAATTACATAGGCAGACTGGTAGAAAAGTCTACAGAATAGTCTATGGGTGAAAAAAATAAAAAGAGAAAGCCTTAAAAGAAAACAGCTTTGAGAGGTGGTGTGATGAGAGATCAGAAGTACACTTTGTGAGCATGGGAAACCCAAGGACGGATGGTGGAGGGGCTGATGCTGTGGCCTGGCATGCAGCTGAGAGTCCTGGGTTCATGTCTGTGCTACCTCCCCCCAGCTGCCAGGACAGTACAAAGCATCCTTGGTGTGTACAGCACTGCCCTCGTCACCTGCCTCTTTTGCTGTGTCTCTGTTTAAGAACATGTCATGTTTGAGTGAAAGTAAAGATTCAGGCATCAAAAGGGATTCCATGGAAACATTCACTTCCTACCTAAAGTTTACTAGAACATAGGCTGTTGTCACTAAATCAACACCATTTCCTTATTTTTGTAATAGTTTCCAGTGAGCTGTACTTTCAAGTTCTTTCATTGATCTTCTCCCTCTCTCTGAGACTTTTTAATTGACATCTTTGCAACATACATCCAGGCTTCCCTGGTGACTTAGATGGTAAAGAAAATGCCTGCAATGCAGGAGACCTGGGTTCAATCCCTGGATCGGGAAGATGCCGTGGAGAAGGGAATGGCTACCCACTCCAGTATTCATGGCTGGAGAATTCTGTAGACAGAGGAGCCTGGTGGACTAGAGTCTTTGGAGGGTCACCTAAGAGTCAGATGAGACTGAGCAACTGACAGTTTCATTCTGCAACATACAGAGCTCCATCCACACGCCTTCCTCTAAAGCTAGGAGACAGTATCATGCATACATCTGAACGTTGCTGTTGAGTCCGATTTGTGGCATGTGTCCACTGCTTCCAGGGTTTTCTTAAAATTCCATCACTTTTATATATCCCTCAAACTTCTGAATCACCCTCTTGCCTTAGTTTTACCCCTCAACATACTTCTGAGACTGTGTCACATAGACTCGTCTCGAGAGGGCTGAAGGAGTGGCTCATTTCTGAGGAAATTATGGCGTGTGTCAGTCTCAGAGTTATCGGCCCCTCCTTCAGCTCGGCGTTTCCAAAAATCAGACTCATTACTGAATGTGCTATTCAACACCATGATTATGCCTCTGTTCTCTCTAAATCAATTTCTCTTCAGTTCCTGTTAACTGTGGAGGGTTTTTATGTCTCCCCACTCAGATGACTCTCCTCCTCCTCCCAGATCTCACCTGAAAACACAAATTTTCCATCTTTTCTTTGCCTCTTGATGCCTCTCCCTTCTGTTATTTAACTTTGCAATTGTATCACTTAACTCTGCCAAGTATCTTGACATGCAGCTTGCTCAAAAGCTGAAAACTCATCTTATTGTTGCAGACTCCTCCCAGATTAAAGATCTGTGCTTGTGCTTTGTGTATCATTACCTTCGTAGATAAAAGAGACAAGAAATTTAACAAAACCCACTGTTAAATCTTCTGATAACATATGAAGGTCGACCTAAGGCTGTTAATGTTATGCATATAAGCCCTGGTAAATGCCTGACACACAACATCCTGATAGATTATCTGCTGTTAAAAACACAGACCTTTCCATTGAATTTGTATCTTTTATTATAAAATGACTCTATGCTGAGCCATTATGGTATAGAAAAAAGTGGTGATGAGAGCAAGAAGAAGCAGCATTTGGATGTATGTCTGTCTCAACCTCTCATCCTGCCGTTAGCCATGCGAGTGTCCGTCCAGTCAAGACCACCATGCTGTTTTCACACCAGTTTCAAGATTGCAAATCAGTGTAGGTGCTGCTGGTTCCCTGCACCTCTGATCCTGCCTTAACATAACTCTTTGTACCCATGCTCTGAGGCTTTCAGACTCGGCTCTGAGTGCACTGAAGCAAAATTATAGCAGCTGGGTAGAGTGTCAAAATGGCAGAGCTAACATCAACGCAATACCCCAGTGACTCCCTGCAACTCAGACGACAGTGTTCCATCAGAGGCTGTAGATTAGCTTGCATCCATATCTAGATGCAACAATTTGTGCAAACTTGTTGGAAAACCTCAATGACATAATAAATCATTTTTCCTATGAGCTTAATTGAGTTTCTGAATATATGTTGGTGCCACTTCAGAATACGATTCCACAGTTTTATTCTCGATTACTGTATTAATCCTTTGGTTGATTTCTTAGCATGCATGTAAACAAATGAACAGTCTGACCTGCTTAGCATGTGGACGGATAGCACTTTAAAAAAAGGGATAGGTTTATGGTGCACCCCAGATAAATCTTTAGATAAAAGGATTGTGATATCATTATTGCTACCATTATTATTTGCTGTGACCAATGTTATACATTTATACAATTGAATCAGAAATAATATAATCATGCTTTTTACTGTCTTCTTCAATTAAGTGCCCTGAGTAAAGTAATACTGTCTTAAGTTCTGTTTTGTTAATTTGCAGGCTGGTGATGGAATGTCATCCTTTTGACTTCTAGATTCCTCGTAAGTAAATGTGATTTTTTTCCTAAAATTGAGATT
>NW_011494622.1:1123978-1144904 GCF_000754665.1 Bison bison bison
GAGATTGCTAAAATGTTCCACTGTTTATTTTTTGCTTCTTTAAGTAAAACATAAAAACAATTCTAAGAGAAATCTTTTTTTTTCTATGAAATTCTTTATATTTGCTGAGAGTTTATTGGTGATTTTATAAATTTGGTACATAAGTATGTTTTCTGAACAGTGTCAAGAAAGTAACCTTCTAAAATTTTATGACAATCAAACTCCTAAAAACCTTTCAATAATGATCTAATGCATTATGAATACTAGTATTACATATTAAATACTAAATGAATTCAAGTGAGAAAACTTTGAATAGTAAGAAAATCATTTTCTTCTTTAATCTGCATGCCAATTACCATTAATTTACTTGGTTTTCACTGAAATCATGCTGATCATAAAAAAAAAAAAAACTTTAATATTTATGTGGACAATAGATGCTATTTTAGGAACATTATTATACTGTGATAATTAATATGCATTCTTACTTAACTATTTAGAACCCAATTAGAACAATATTTCAAACAAACACAAAATCTATAAACCAGATGAATCATTGAGGTTGCTGTTTATTCAGTGCATCACCCAATTAAAATTCAGCACTTGAAATATTACATAAACTGCTGTAAGGTTTAATGTTGATGGTCACATATTGATATGCTGTGGGTATAATCAATTGGACATTGATGTTGTGCTAATCAACAATGTGGCTGCTGCTTGGTGCTGTCCATTAAGAGATGCTTGAAGAAAACATCAGGTACTGGAGCAGCTTTCCATTCCCAGGAAACATTTCTGAGGAGGGGAAGGAAAGGGGAATCATCCCAACCTCATGATTTCCCACCCTTTCCTTTGGACATATTCTTCTTCCCAATGGTGATCCTGGAAGGAGGTAAACATGGTACTTAAATTCTAGAAGCAATTTGGAGTTCATTAAGAGATAATTGTGTTTCTAAACTTGCTGGGAAGTACTGACTTGAACAGACTGATTGTATGTATGCCAGGCTTCTGTCAGTCTCAGCATTCAAGATACTCTTGTCGGCTCTCCATGAGATTGGTGTTGTTCATGATTTGTGTGCCAGAAGCTGCTTGAACCTGTATCTCGTTGGCGGTATTTGCTCCTTCATCATCAGTGAAAAGAGTGGTGGGGAGGCTGGGCTCCTCTGAAAGGTGTGGTTGGTGGGGGAGGGGGACCAAAGATCCTTAGTGGTGTGGAGACTGTGTGGTTATAACATTTAGTTATTTCACTCTTCACGTGTGTGTGTGTGTGTGTGTGTGTGTGTTTATTTTGTAAGATAAATGTCCATGGGAATAACACAATTTTAATGTATGAATAAAATGTAATTTTGTTTCTGGCAAAACAGCGCATGAAGTGGAAGTGAAAGTGCAAGTCGCTCAGTCGTGTCCAACTCTTTGCGACCCCATGGCCTATACAGTCCATGGGATTCTCCAGAGCAGAATACTAGAGTGGGTGGCCTTTCCCTTCTCCAGGGGATCTTTCCAACCCAGGAATCAAACTGGGGTCTCCTGCATTGCAGGAGGATTCTCTACCAACTGAGCTATCAGGGAAACCTCCAACAGCCCTTAATGAAAGACAAGTGTGTATGTATCTGTATATCTGTATCCATTTAAAAAACACATCACAGTTAGACTAGACTCTGTTTGGGGTTCCTCAAACACATGAGAGCATCCTTATTATATAATAATCCACATTCACATCTATAGCCATTTTTGGACAAAAAAGAAAAGAGGACAAAGTAGGTGAAATATTTCAGCATGCTCTTAAAATGATACAACCAACGGGAGTGAGCATGAGTGGAAATGGAACACCCTTAAAAACAAGTACGTTCTCTTTTAGCGGTGGCAGAGTAACGAGAAAAACAATTTGACATGTTATTGTCATAAATTAATTTTCTAGTCATTATAGGTGTGCCATAACAGTTCTGATTGTGATAAATTTGTTTGGAATCCATGTAGTTCAAACATTTGTTTTTAGAACTGTTTGTCACTTTAAACTACTTAAGCAGTTTGCGATGGCACCCCACTCCAGTACTCTTGCCTGGAAAATCCCATGGATGGAGGAGCCTGGTAGGCTGCAGTCCATGGGGTCGCTAAGAGTCAGACACGACTGAGCGACTTCACTTTGACTTTTCACTTTCATGCATTGGAGAAGGAAATGGCAACCCACTCCAGTGTTCTTGCCTGGAGAATCCCAGGGACGGGGGAGCCTGGTGGGCTACCATCTATGGGGTCGCATAGAGTTGGACACGACTGAAGTGACTTAGCAGTAGCAGCAGCAAGCAGTTTCCTGGTTTTAATGAACTTACTGCTTGGAAGCACTAACTGTAAATTTGCAAGACCAAGTGACTGAAGCTACCCCATGGAGGGTAGCACTGTTGCTGTAAGCATTTTGTGTGTGTTATGAGTTGATGTTTTGAATGCCTGCCTCCCTTCAGTCAGTGGGATGTTATTTTGAGTGCTATGCTTGAGTATCAAAACCTGTTCCATCTTCAGTGCAATTATCTTTTGCCAATCAAGTGCTTTAAGGCACAACCCCAGAATATCTCAAATATGTTTTTCTGTTAGCCTATCTACAGCCCCACCCCCATCCCACATTTAGGGAGTGTCATTACAGATAATGTGCAGTGAATTTTCTTTCCATAACCAATTATGGATGCTCCAAGGTGAATCACATGCCACGATGCCTTCTAAATCATAGTATTTCTCACTTGGTCCCAGGTTGATGTCCCTGGTGTGACCACACATCTGGCATTGCTTCTACTCTCTCTCTTGGCTCTTCCCAAGAAGCCTGCTCTCCTACTAATACCAAGACTAAATCCAGCCTCTGTACCCCCACACGGTTAAATTTTGGAGACAGAGTCTTGGGTGAAGTAGAAATGAATAGCTTTATTGCTTTGCCAGGCAAACAGGGCCACAGTGGGCTGATGCCCTCAAAACTGTGTGTCCTAACCTGGAGCAGGTAGTGAGGAGTTTTATAGTAATGGTTCAAAGAGGGTGTGATCAGCATTTCTGATGGGTTGGTGGTGAGATAAGAGGAAGTCAGCATCGTCAATCTGGTTTCAACCAGTCAGGGATCTCTGTGCTGGTGGGCAATAGACAGTTAACTTTCCCCACCTGCTGGGGGTGTCAGTGTCTGCAAAACCGCTCAAAGATTCTGTGTATCCCTTGAAGGGGAATTAGGACCCTGCCCCAAGGCTGCTGTATTGTTTCTTTGCATCCCTTCCCTTCCCTGATTCAAAACTGCTTGAATTTGTTCTTTGGAACTCAGGGGTGGGTCATAGGTGCTGAATGAAGCCTGTTTCTTGTAGTCAAGAAATGAGAGACGCAGAAAGATTTTTGTATCGTGGAGCCCCACAGGGTCCTGCATGGTTTCACTGTGTAATCAGACCACAGATAGGGTGTAACCATGGAAATCAATATTAAACTAATAATTCACTGTTTCTTCTGTCTGGAGTAACATTTCCCTAACCTTCTGCCTCTGTTCAAATCCTACTCACCCTTCAAGCCTCCAGAAAACTTCAAGCTCTTTCATGAAACATGACCTGCTGATGTCCTTCTTCAGTATTAATATTCCCTTCCATTGTCTAAGTGTGAGGACATTCTCAAGACATTGATTATATCACTTGCAGTGGTTGGTGGTTTAGTTGCTAAGTCGTGTCTGACTTTTTGCAACCCCCTGAACTGTAACCTACCAGTCTCCTCTGTCCATGGGATTTTCCAGGCAAGAATACTGGAGTGTGTTACCATTTCCTTTTCCAAGGGATCTTCCTGACCCAGGGGTTGAACTTGGGTTTACTGCCTTACAGGTGGATTCTTTACCAGCCGAGCCACCATAGAAGCCCTATATCACTTACAGTTTGCTTTCTATTAGAATCTGTTTATTCCTCATTTTTCATCCAATTATATGTTTAGTACTGTGAGAAAAATATAGTGTGTCACCTTTCACAGAGTAAGTACTCAATAAGTGTTTATTTATATTAGCAGTTCAGTTGTACTCACAACAGTTTTAGAACCTTCCTTAATTAACAGTGTAAATTCCAAAATATTTAGAGATGGTCCATATATTCATTTTAAATACTCACAGGCATTTTTATCACGTGGACTTGCTATTTGTTTTTTTAATCCTGTATATCCTTTGCTAATTTCATTTATCACAAATGCTTTGGAAAACATAACAATACTTAATTTGGACTGTGATAAAATGGCCTGCGGCAGAGTGTTCACACACTCATTCACTCATTCTGGGAATACTGATATCTAATCTTGAGCTAGTAATTTTCTGCAGCAGACTTGTGACATGGCATATGGTGTGGTATATTCTATGATAATGAAAGAAATCATATACTTTAAGACACCAGATAAGGAGCCAGTTACTCCCTAGAAGTTACTCTTCTAGGGATGGTTGCTTCACTGAAATTTTGCATATTTATTTGTGTCAATTAAAAAATTAGTCACAACCTAAAAATTGAGAGTTATGTTTTCTTTGGCAAAAATTTTTAGGACTTAAGCCCGGGAGACAGCATCTTTAGTAGCTTGAGAGAACAGCTCTGAGGGGGAAAGGGAGAAGAGCCAAGTTATATAGAAATTGTGAAAAAAAAGGGCAGGTAGTCTGGCACCCCACTCCAGTACTCTTGCCTGGAAAATCCCATGGACAGAGGAGCCTGGTAGGCTGAAGTCCATGGGGTCGCGAAGAGTTGGACACGACTGAGCGACTTCACTTTCACTTTTCACTTTCATGCATTGGACAAGGAAATGGCAACCCACTCCAGTGTTCTCGCCTGGAGAATCCCAGAAACAGGGAGGGCCTCGTGGGCTGCCGTCTCTGGGGTCGCACAGAGTCGGCCACGACTGAAGCGACTTAGCCGCAGCAGCAGCAGCAGCAGCAATCTGAACATCAAGAACTTATTGATAATGAAAGGAAATCAGCTATCCCAAGTTAAGGAGTTTAATGCTTTCCTATGAATGGGAAGAAACAAGAGCTTGGGTTCACTGAAATCATTCCCTTCATATGCATCTCAGCTCTCTGGAGTCAGTAATTTGCATTTTCACACCCTGAGTTCCTCAAGGCTCCCCATAGGGAGGGGCTGCAGCCTGGTGGCTGCCAGGTCCCACAGTGCCCTTCTCCTTCCTGAGCATCCTGGAGGGCTGGAATCACTGATGACCATGACATCCTTAGTTTTTGATATGGCAGGAAATACTGTTTCTCATTTGGTATCAAGAGAGATATAATATTTTTTCAGATAAAGAAATAATATGATATATGATTATAAAATAACATTAGTTGATCACTTACTAAATGCCAGATACATTTTAGTCTTTTCAAATGTATTAGCTCATTTAATGGTCTTCGCTATTATCAGCATTTTACTCTACCAATGAAGGTAGGCATAGAGGAGGCACATTATTTGCCCAAGACTACATAGCAAGATGGTGGCAGAGTCAGGATTCAAATCTGGATAATCTGGTTGAAAAGCCCAAGCTCATGATATCTCTTTTAGGATGCTGACTCTGATGACTTTGTGGAGGGTGGGTTTTGGTGGGGAGTAGTCAGGAAAGCTCTTGCCATTTCCTAGATGAACAACTGTTTGGGAAATGATGGGAAGAAGTGGCAGGGTGAGAGAGAGCTTTGGAGGATTGGAGCAAGTGTGCTGATAGTATTTAAGGAATAATTGACTGTATGAAGGAGAGAAAGAGGTTGAGAATGTATATTCTAATCTACTGGTTTCAAAGAATATAGACTTTATGTCATCAATCAGATCAAAAATAAAGGAGTAGGAACACATCTCAGGAACAAGATACTGGATCAAATTGTAGGCGTATTGTCTTAAAGTTTTCATCACAGTGGAAACACTCAGGGAGTCATTGGGAGGATGGATCTGGCCCATGAGAGGGAAGGTGAGGTGGAGAGATTCAGGTCTGAGAGTCATCAGAGGAGGGGGTATAGGAACTTTTGGAGGAAATGGAGAGCACAGGGAAGGGCCAAAAGGAGACAGGTGATAGCCAGGCAAGTTGAAGATGCAGAGCAAGTTACTGAGGACATGAGAGACAGCACAGAAAATGCAGGAAAACATGAAGTTTGAGAATAAGTGGGAGAAGAAAATTTCAAAAATTAAAGTGGTCAGTGCAGGCTGTACTAGCTTGACTGGAAAGACTGATAGAAGACAGTGAATTTTTTAGTGAATAGATCTTTGAATGAAGTTGTAGGATGGAAATAAAGAAGTGAATATGGTTTTAGTAAGTTAAGAGTAAGCAGGAACCATCTTTCACAATTTATGCAGTGATAGCTGTGTTACAGGAAGCATTTTTCTTTCTGTTTGTATTGTTATTTTAATATGAAAGAACCTTGAATTTTGTGTATACAGAGAAGAAAGATGATGTGGCGAACAGATATGAATGATATTATGGATGAAGGGATAATGCAGAGAATTGGGACATGGACAAAAGAGAAAGACAGAGATGGGGTAGAGATTAGATTTCTGATTTCCAGTATACAGGGAGAAACAGTTGTTCCTCTGGAACTAGAGGTGAGAAAGAAAAGGGTCCCTGCAGGTAGGTTTGAAGGTAGAAGTCACTCCTTCAATGGATTTCATTTTCTTCAGAGATCAAGTTGCTCAGCAAAGAATCATAGGAGTGGGGTTGAAGCTTAATTAAAAGACATTTCATGAAAAAACACAAGGTTGGTGAATAAGGACAAAAAATCAAACAGCATCATGAGGCATCCCCAAGTTGAGGTTGGAAACCATCCATTGGTCACTTAATCATTTTATCTTGTTATATGATTTGCTTTGGTATTTTCAGCTCTTTTAGGACAGAAGTAGAGCCTTGTTTGATAAACCTTAAGTAACTGGGGCTTTGTAAATAAAGGAATGTGGGGATCTTCCTGATGTCCACAATAAAACTGAAACTCATTCAGAATTATTCAGGATACTGAAATCTCAAGAAATACTTTGTTACCACCCAGGACCAAGCACCAGTCGTTGGCATCCAGATCTGTTTTTATTATGCTTTATTCCTCAGCTACAGATACATACAAATGAATAGGCTTTCCTATTCATCTTATAACTTATCTATAACTTATAATTTCCTATAGCATCTTATAACTCATTATAACAGCTCTGTGTATCAGGGTCCCCCAGACCACCCCCAGTTCTGTGTTTCAATGGCACTCACAAGACTGCTCAAATCATACCCATAGCCATAATTTATGATGATAAAAAATGCAAACTTTATCATCATAAAGTACAGTGCAAACTCAGCAAAGGCAAACTACAGAGTTAGGTGTAAAGGAAACCAGGCACAAGCTTCCAGGGGTCCTGTCCCAGGGTAGTCACTTAGGATACACCAGATGTTCCCAGCAATGAGTTCCAACATCATGTATGGAACCCTGTCTGCAAGGAAGCTTGGAGAGACTTAGCGCCATGACTTTTATTAGAGGAGTTGCGTTAGGCAGATACTACCTGGCACATACCAAGGTTCCAGACTCCCAGGAGGAAAGCAGGTGTTTAGTGTAAACTATAATATTTGTACAAACAGTTCAGGCCCAAGGGGTCACCTTGTGAATTTCAGTGGTGGGAAGGGGGCCCTCTCAAAATCCAGGCCCCCACGTGACAACCAAGGGCTACATTGAAGCCTTGCAAGTTGATTAGGTTAACGATTATTTTCACACTCTGCCCCTGCTACTCCTCCTATTTCTCTCTCCTCTCTTTGCCACATGATTTCTACTTATTTAGATATTCTACTCCTTCCTTACTGCTGCCAACTCCTTCTCTCTTTACTGGCTTCTCTGATCTCTGCTGTCCATTATCTATGAGTCTCCTTTTGAAACCAGTTGAAAAGAGAACTTCATTGGTCCACCTGGTCTGTTTGGACCCTGTGAGGCAGAGCTCTTAGTGCTGGCCACTCAGAGGGGTCCCAGTGAAGCCCATGAACTTGTGCATGGTCCAATCAGCTGTGAGTGCCAAGGTGGCATCAGGTGTTAAGTTTTGCTCAGAATATTCTTTGAGCAGCTTGAGCTTTCAGGGAATAATAGACTCCTTTCCAAAGCAACAATATCCCTTATGCAGGGACTGGGAACAGAGAGAAAGGGTAGTTGGGTTTACCCAAGACTGGGGAATGATTAGGATGTGAGAAAATAACACAGAATTATTAAAAGTTATCAATCTCAGAGCACAGGCTGAAGAATGGAAATGTCATATTTGCCATGCTAATTCATCTTTTTAAAAATGTTCTTTGAGCACATTGCTTTATTGGTTTTTAGTTATCTACTAAATGTAACCCAAATGTGTTATCCTTTCATTATCCATCTTTGCATTGTCATCAACTTAACTTCTGGTCTTTTTTTCTAATACAGCTTTACCCGAGTCGACTATAACTCTACCTTGTTCTGCAGAGAGCATTTTGGAGTTCTTACTTTTACACTGCTCTATCTGACTGGAATGCCTTGTGCTAGAATCATAACTCCTCTCTCATGGTCTAGTTGCAATGGTACCTCTTCCAAGAAGCCTCCTGCAGTCGTTCCAAAGACAAGTTATCTTTCCCTCTTCAATAAACTAATGTGTGGTATGAAACAGAACATGAAGCAAACATTCCTCCAAATGATTTTAGCTCCTAAACTCAACCAGTAGCACTTTTGAGCATAAATAAAGCTTTAGACTCTCTTGTATCTACCTTAGCAACTAATAGTATTTTGTGTAGAGTCCATAAATATGTTTGAATGAATGAATAAATTAATCTGTCAGTATGGCATGCATGAGCATTATTAGGCTGTTCTACCTTTCTTTCAATTATAGTGGCTCCATTAGACCAATTATAGTGGTTCCATTGGAGCAATTATACTTCTTTCTTATCACTTGGGACTAGATGTCAAAGAATTTTGTGGCTTAAACATGAATAAGAGGGAAACGTCTACAGTGAAAACATTAGCTCCTAATCTCACTGCCACAGTACCTACTGTGTGTTTAAGTTTTGCCGTCATCCTGGGTGCATTTGTCAGCAGCTCCATTACTTTTACAAGTTCCATCACAGTGTGTTATTCTTGATCCAATTCCGTCATTTGAAGGTCACATCAGTAGAAGGATGAGAAATGCCCAGTCTGAACAGAACTGCCAGATATCCTGGCAAACATTCATGCTTCTGCTTGATTGGCAAAATGGGAACATGCCTTTCTACCCCATAGGTTTTGTTTTAGTAGATGATCATGTTTCAGAGGTGAAATATGAAACAAAAATTAAGGCATCTGACTACAAAACGTCCACTTTTATTGTGCTTTACTCTCAAGGAGTGACATGTGCAAATTAGAAAGCCCTATAGAATGGAGCTTATTGATTACACTACTAAAATATTTGTATGCATCCTATTTAGAAAACCGTTCAACATCCTTCCCATAGAGGTGGTACGGGCTTGCCTGACTTAATTACTTTAGTGATTGGTGTGGTTGCACGTGTGTACAGAAAGCAAAGGAGGGGGAATTATCCAGATTTCAAAGTAGTGAAAATGATGAAATATGGCATGTGCTCTGAAGAGCAGTATGCTTCTGTGTCCTATTTCCTCTTCTCATCTTGAACAGAATGTTAGTAAAACAGGGAAAAAATGAACTACTTAACACAGTACAGTTCTGCCTTCTTTAAAGAAAACGAAATTTACTGTTTGTGAATGAAGTTTCTGTCTAAATGATGTCATTAGGAAAACATACTTTCTCATTTCTTAAGCGTTCTTATCAGTACCTGCTAGAGTGAATTTTCAATTTGTGTTGATCTCCTGATTATCTGTCCATCTCCCTTCTCAGGTGAACAAAGTGGAAAGATTGTAAAATAAATAGAAAGTCCGCTTCAGTCACTCTAGAATTTAGACATTGAGTGGAATATCACTAGTGAAAATCATTTAAGAGTTTCTCCTTTGTTGCAAATCAAAGCAAAACTTACAAACCCATGGATTTAAGAGCTTAAAGATATTTGAGATTGTCCAGTCCACTGGTTCTCAACTCTATTAGATTCAAAGCTCCCTTTTATACCAAATAGTTTATTATAAAAATTCTGTGAAATAAAATTCACAGAAAATATCACCTGTGTATAATGATCATTTAAAAAAGTTAACATTATGAAGTAATATAAAGAAGATATAACAGTGATGTGTAATAGACCTGTGTATGTCCACATGTGAATAAATACTCATATGTCTCTGTAATAGAAGGCATTGCAAACTCATTTCATCTTGCACCTACTCAGAGGGGCACAGTGAATCCAGAGCTATACATGCAATGTTATAAGTGTGTGTTGGTGATTTTCTATAATGAGGAATAAGTTTTAGTAAAATTCAAAACAAAAGAGAGTGCAGTTTTTCATTATGTGGTTTCTGCTTTGCTGGAAAGTTTTATGACAATTAAATC
Source organism: Bison bison bison (assembly GCF_000754665.1). NCBI lineage: Eukaryota > Metazoa > Chordata > Mammalia > Artiodactyla > Bovidae > Bison > Bison bison. The sequence continues at coordinate 1,134,357 of NW_011494622.1, forward strand.
TTAGCCCAAAATATCTTGTGTTCATAACTAAATGGAATTAGATGATAGGGTTAGATAATTGCAAACAGGTGTCCCCCTTTGAAATTTTCCTCTCCAAAGTCCTACACGATGGGTACTTCTTTTCCCTTCATCTGCCATGTCCTGTGCATTGCCAGGCGTTATCATTCCTGGCTTTCATTCCCTGGATGATTGTAGTCCCTTCAAGGATGGTTGGGCTTCCCAGGTGGCACTCGTGGTATAGTACCTGCTTGCCAATGCAGGAGACCTAAGAGACACAAGTTTGATCCCTGGGTTGAGAAGGTCCCTTGGATAAGGAAAAGGAAACCCACTCCTATTCTTGCTTGGAGAATCTCATGGGCAGAGGAGCCTGGTGGGCTACAGTCCATATAGTCGCAAAGAGTCGGACACAACTGAAGCAATTTAGCATGCATGCATGCAAACATTGTTACACTAAAGTTGAATATTTACAAGTTTTCAAAAGTCCCTTGGGGCTGCTTCTGTTGAGGACCTCTCTCTGATCCAACACTTCCATGCTATAGATTAGGAGAATGAAGCCTGGAGAACTGAAGTAAATTCACCTGAAGTCACATAGAATATAGCTGAATTAAGTGATCAACTTAGGTTTGGGGTTATTCTGAATTTGACCTTATGCCAACACAGACACTCTGGTATAGGCAGTGTCGAGTGGAACAGTTCTCCTGAGAGCAAAGGCTGTAACCTTACCAAGTAAATTGTATGCACATGTTGAAGTATCCCAGACAGACATCCCAAAGGATCAGTATATTTCCTGAATACAAATAAACCAAACCTGCACCTTCTATTCCCACTAATCTCATCCATCATCTTGCAAAATCTTCCCTCCCTCTCTTGAAAATATCTTCTAAGCCTTTTCAAGAGCTTCTTATAAATTATCCTTCTATCCAACAAACATATAATTTTCTCTCTGTGCAGCTTCCATGCCTCTTCTTCCTTACTTTTCTACAAATATTTCCCATTGTTCATGGTACTTATAAACTTGTATGGTCACCACCCCTGTGATTGTACTTCTCTGCATGTACTCATTTTGCCTGTATGTCAGGAGAGAGTTCATTCTCACTGGTTTTATCTGTCCTACTAATGGATCAATCCTGAAGGAGCAAGTAATTCCAGACATCTAATGTCATGTTAAACACCCTGTGGTCACTCCATGAGTAGTTGACAGATATATCCACCTGAGAACCGGGATAGGCACAATTCTAATGGTAACCTGATATGGGATATAAAAATAATGAGGTTATATAAAATGTAAAAAGTTCTAGATCCTTCAAATATTAGTAATAAATAACAAGCTATTCTTCGGACTGCATTTCATGACATTTGATTATTGAAGCTTCTGGACGAGAGACTGTTTTTGTCCTAGTTGCTATGAGCCATCTCCAGGGAGACTTCCTGTAGCACTCTTCACAGTGGAAACTGATCAGTAGAAGGGTCATCCAATTAGTTCCTATGGCTCCAGGCAGAGCTCTACTTAAACTGTCATCAACTTTTAGCAATCTTCAGAGAAAGAGATTCTACAACACCCCACAGTAACTAGACCCTTATGTCAAGAATTCATCTCTGTCTCTCTGTCTCTCTCTCTCTCAAAAAAAAAAAAAAAAAAGCCAGTTATCTAAAGTTATTTATTTTTCTTTTAGCATTATTGGAGAATAGCAACCTTGAGTCAAGATGATTAATATGAAACAACTAACAAGCTTTAAGATGTTAAGCCATCTGTTTATTCACTTGCATTGTGCTAAAGAAAAGAGCAGTGACTTTTTTCTTTCTGATATCACTCCCACCTCTACACATTAAACCAACTGTGCATTCGAGTTATTGTGGTGTTTTAATATGTGCAACTGCCTTCTCTTCTGCCTGTTGCTGTTTATTAACAAATAGTGAGCCCATCCAGTGAAATAAAATTCAGTGATAATGTCTGGGAAGTTACAAATACTAAAAATCTACTCAAGGGCCTTGTCAAATATGTGTAAGAATTTATTGTCCACTTAAACCAGAAGTGCTCAGTAATATTTAATATCCACACTAAATGGCACAGAATTCCATCAGAATGTAGCAATTGATATCATTCTACCCCTGTCACTTCCTCCATTCATCCATCCACCGGATATCTATTTCCATATTTTGCATCAGGGTTAGACACGGGGGTCACAATGAATGAAAAGTGAAAGTGAAGTCATTCAGCTGTGTTCAACTCTTCGTGACCCCATTGACTGGAGCCTACCAAGTTCCTCTGTCCATGGAATTTTCCAGGCAAGAGTACTGGAGTAGGTTGCCATTTCCTTCTCCAGGGTATCTTCCCAACCCAGGGATCAAACCCAGGTCTCCCGCATTGCAGGCAAACACTTTACCATCTGAGCCAATAGTGAACAAAATATTTATAGTTTCCCTTTCCAAATAACTTATCTTTTAATGAATTAGATATTGATAAAAAATATCAAATACCTTTATACTGTAACTTCATATTGAAAGATGCCATGGACTAGTCAAGTACATCTGACATGATTTGAAGAGCAGAACATGAAAGAGTGGATGGATAAGTTTTAAGTGACAATATTAAACTTAAACTTGTGCTGTATGCTTAGTCGCTCAGTCACGTCTGACCCTTTGAGACCCTATGGACTATCACCCACCAGGCTCCTCTGTCTATGAGGATTCTCCAGCCAAGAATACTAGAGTGGGTTGCCATGCCCTCCTCCAGGGGATCTTCCCAACCCAGGTCTCCCACAATGAAGGTGATGGATTCTTTGCCATCTGAGCCACCAGAGGAGTTAATAAGGGGAAGGTAGGAGGAAGGAAATGACACAAATGAGGAAATAACACATGCAAAGCCAAGGAAACAAAAAAGAGAAGAAACTGTTGGAAGACAAAAGGCCAGTTTTCTGGCATGTGGAAACAAGAGGAAAAGGGTTCTTTCTGAAGTTGAAATGGGATTCAGGAGTCAGGTCATTGAGTAACCCACACGTCATGTCAAAAATATAGTTCTCTCTACTAAGAAAACTTGGTAGCCAGTGAATCCTAGCTTTGTATTTTGAAAATGTCTGTTCATCTGCATTGAAAAGAATTCATTGAAAAATGCCAGAGTGAGAACTTCTCCAGTGTTCCAGTGGTTAAGAATTACTTTCCAATGCAGAGAGCAGGGGTTCAATTCTTGGTTGTGGAACTAAGATCTTACATGCCTTGTGGTACAGTCAAAAAAGAAAAAAAAATGCTAGAGTGAGTTCATGTAGACTTCATAATAGGATTACAATAGGCAAATCATATTAGAGATATAATTAGGATTTGGGATTGTCAGTGACAGTGAAAAGAGGGGAGATGGATTTAAGAGACATTTAAGGGATAAAATTAGCATTTATTTTTGAAGAGTTGGATTTGGGGGTGCATGTTGGCACCTACTTTTCCAGCATATGAGTAGGAGAAGATTCATTCAGAGCAGAATCAGTGGAAGACTAGTGTGGGTGAGAAGATCATGAAGACCACTGTGGACAAATTGGGTTTGAGGTTTGTTTTTAATATGTGGACATGGAAAATAGGCAGGTATAGACATAGGTCTGGAACTTGGAGAAAAGACTGCATATGCCGTTTTTACTTGGAGTCTGTGTACAGGTGGCACTCTAAGCCATGGACAAGTGTGTAGTTGCCGAAAGAGAATGCATTATAAAGAAGTCTCTACGTATTTAGAACTACAACCTTGAGGAACATAATCCATATGGAGAAAAAATAATCCTATAAGTGAGACTGAGAAATGCAGGTCAACAAAGAAAAAGAAAATGAGATTCCAGATGAGAAACGGTCTAAGAAAGATGGTAGTCAACACTGTCAAACAGCTGGGAGTCCAAATAAGATGAAGATTGAGATTCCACTGTGGACACCAGTGCTAGGAGAATTTCTGGATCCGTTTGTAATGGCCAGTAGAGTGGAGTGATCAAGGCAGAAACCAGATTGGATAAGTGGAAGGTGACAACTAGAACTAATGAGTATGTATCAACAACTTTCTAGACAAGCATTGCCATGAGTGGCAAGAAGAAAGATAACAGCTGGAGTTGGAGGAGAGTGAGGTTCAGGGAGAGACAGGCATTTTTATACATTGATGGGAAGCTCACTATGTTTAAAAAAAAAAAAAAAAGATTCAGATGCAGGGGATAGAGAAGATAATAATAAAAGGTTCCTGAGAAGAGGAAGTAGAATGAATTCAGAGTAGAGTTGATGTTAACTGAAAGGATGTGTACTTTCTCTATTGAAGAAAATTGCTATTGAAGAAAATGAGTGAAAAAATGGTTGCAAATGCAAATGTATTTTTAATTAATTTTTATAGGAATATAGTTGCTTTACAATGCTATATTAGTTTCTACTGTACAGCAAAGTGAATCAGTTAAACATATACATATAGCCACTCTTTTTTAAAATTCTATTCCAGTTTGGTCGTTGCAGAGTATTGAATAGAGTTCCCTGTGCTATACTTATCAGATATCTATAAGTAAGTTCTTATCAGATGTCTATATCTATATGTGCTTTGCCTCTTAGTCATGTCTGATTCTTTGACAACTCTATGAACTGTAACTCACCAGGCTCCTCTGTCCATGGGGATTCTCCAGGCAAGAATACTGGAGTGGGTTGCCATGTTCTCCTCCAGGATTTTATATATAGTTGTGTGTATATGCCAATCCCAATCTCCCAATTTATCCCTCCCCACAGCTTTCTCCCTTAATAACCATAAGTTTGTTTTCTACATCTGTGACTCAGTTTATGTTTTGTAAATGATACAAATGAACCTGTTTACAAATGCAAGTGTATTTTTGATACTGGGAACCTGAGTGAGTTCTCATCTGATGTTACCTATTTTTTCCAAAAATTGGTGATGAGAGAATAAGATGAGGTAAGCAGAGCTTTGAAAGTGAAAGTGAAAGTCACTCAGTCCTGTCTGACTCTTTGCAACCCCATGCTCAATGGTGGTTTAGTTGCTAAGTCTTGTCTGACTCTTGCGACCCCATGGACTGTAGCCTGCCAGGCTCCTCTGGCCATGGGATTCTCCAGGCAAGAATATTGCAGTGGGTTGTCATTTCCTTCTCCACATTATATTCCCAATATAGGAATTGAACCCAGGTTTCCTGCATTGCAGGCAGATTCTTTACCAGTTGAGCCACGAGGGAAGCCCACTCGGAGCTTTCCAAAGAGTCAAAAAGATCCAAAACAGGAGTCAAGTAATAGGTGTTGCTAGTGGTAAAGAACCCACCTGCCAGTGATGGAGACATAAGAGATGCAGGTTCTGTACCTGGGTTGGGAAGATCCCCTGGAGGAGGGCATGGCAACCCATTCTAGTATTCTTGCCTGGAAAAATCCCATGGACAGAGGAGTCTGGCAGGCTACGGTCCATAGGGTCACAAGGAGTTGGACATGACTGAGGTGACTTAGCATGCAATATCCTTATGCAGCCATAAAAGTCTAGTTAAATTTGGTTATCCTGACTTTATTTTAATACTAATTAGGAGTCCTGTTATCCTGAGTTAGGAAGTTCCCCTGGAGAAGGGAATGAAAACCCACTCTAGTATTCTTGCCTGGAGAACTCCATAACAGAGGAGCCTGGCAGGCTATAGTCCATGGTGTTGCATAGAGTCCAGACACAACTGAGTGATTAACACTTTCACTTTTTTCAAGATGGAGGAATGGCCAGACAAAGACAAGAGGGGCATGGAAGGTCAGGTCATTGGCAAAGGACTTAATGAGTAGATCATGGAATATAATCTGGACAGAGAGCCCAGTGAGGCCAGGGAGGCAGCCAGAGTGGAGGCAGTGATGTTTTCCTATTGGATGCTTGCAGACTTTGAAGAATGGTCATGGAGGAATAGCTGAATAATGAAACTGAAATCTAGGAAATTGTGATCAGAAAATGGAAGCTTCGTGATTTTATTGATGGAACAATTTCAGTTAAAACAACATTCTGGCTAGAGCCATTGAGAGGGTAACAGAGCAGAGGTTAAACAGTTGTTGACTATGTATACTTCTCTTAATTTAGTCCTGAACTATAATACAATTGAGAGCAAGAATCATTTCCTATACTCTGTTTGGCATATGGAATAGCTGAGAAGGTTTTCTTTCCAGTGTCAACTAACATAGAATTTAATGACACAACAATGAAAAAAGTAATTTGCTCTCATGGCTTTTCTCATTATGCCTTTCAAAGTTTACATGAACATTTTAATATGCCTCTTTCTTTGTTACAAATATGAAAACCAGAAGCACAGAGTGAATAATGCGTGTAACCGCTTACAGCATTCCTGGCAATCGAAGTTATCAGTCAAGTGTGTATGTACTGGGGGGTGTATAATGATTCCCTTTGATTCATATTCTTTAGTCCATATATTTAATTCTGTTCTTCATATATTCAACACAATAATAGAAGAAGATCATGAACGATATTGGGGAAAATGCTAAGGAAGTATTTTCTACAGCCATGCGAAAGAACCATTCAGCTCGTATGCTGTGGGATGTTCCATGTCCGTTTCTATGTCAGCGGAAATACACCGGGCCAGTCAGAGTCCATTCAGGAAGCAGGAAGTGCGTGGACGCCTCTCACCAGCCACCACAACTGCTTCCACATAGTCGTGTAGGCTGCGGGGACTTCTGCTGGTGCTACTGCTTTTTTAAGCCAAACAAAACCAATGATTAAATGTACAAGAGCTCCTTCCTAAAGGACTTTCTTTCAAAGAGGTACCTGGAGGGGATGTCCCCGCCCCAAGCCAACATTTAAAACCTGTTGGAAGTGGTATTTGTGGCAAAATAAAAAGTACCCAGCCTCACTCCTGTGGTACCAGCAAGCACAGTTCTGGCAGGAATCATGTGACAGACACAGTTTTAAGTTTAAAATTTTTTAATTTTTGTGATATGATGACAGCCTAAGCCTTTTGACATCCTAATATTCTGATCATTTTTCCTGTCTGGAATATCATTATGCCTGGGCAGGCAAGGGGTTACGAACTGTACAAATGAGAAAGTTATTTCATCTGCTCGACATAGAAATATCGGTCTCCATCTTACTATGTTAAGTGTGGATTTATGACTCTTCAACAACAGAAAAAATAACCTATCCGTTAGATTTAAATTGAAGAATGGTGTAGTTAGAGTGCAGCCTTTATAAGTGTTTAAGTAATCATCTAAGTCATTTAAATTGGTTTTCTGTCTCCACCCAGTTAGCCAAAGTTGTTCATTCCAGCTGTAGGGAATTAAGACACTCAGCAAAAAGTATTGATTGACTGATAAACATTATGAGAGACAGGAAAGAAGCCAGATCAATGGAACGTGAGGTAAGGGGTGTAATTAGAGACTTCGTCTTTCTCTAGCACTGATATATATTCCTGAAAAATGTTTTAAAATTTAAGAATCAGTTTAAAAGTTATTTCTCAAATCGATTTCAGAAATATTGGACTTTTTCCAAGGGTTTTTTTTTTTTTTTTGCTTTATTGAAGTATAGTTGATCTATAGTGTTGTATTGGTTTTGGGTGTACAGCAAAGTGATTTAATTATATGTGTGTGGGTGAAAGAAAAGAAAGTGAGGTTGCTCAGTCATGTCCGACTCTTTGCGACCCCATAGACAGTAGCCTGCACCAGGCTCCTCCATCCGTGGGATTTTCTAGGCAAGAGTACTGGAGTGGATTGCCATTTCCTTCTCCAGGGAATCTTCCCTACCCAGGGATCGAACCCAGGTCTCCCGCATTGTAGACAGATGCTTTACCATCTGAGCCACCAAGGAAGTGTGTGTGAAACACACACACAAACATATATATATATATTCTTTTTCAGATTAGTTTTCCATATAGCTTATTACAAATATTAAGTATAGTGCTATATAGTAGGTCCTTGTTATTAATCTATTTTATGTATAGTAGTATATATATATTGGAGAAGGCGACGGCACCCCACTCCAGTACTCTTGCCTGGAAAATCCCATGGATGGAGGAGCCTGGTGGGCTGCAGTCCATGAGGTCTCGAAGAGTCAGACAGGACTAAGCGACTTCACTTTCACTTTTCACTTTCATGCATTGGAGAAGGAAATGGCAACCCACTCTAGTGTTATTGCCTGGAAAATCCCAGGGACGGGGGAGCCTTGTGGGCTGCCATCTCTGGGGTCGCACAGAGTTGGACGTGACTGGAGCAATTTAGCAGTAGCAGCAGCAGCAGTATATATATGTTAATACATACTCATTGGAAAAGTTCCTGATGCTGGGAAAGATTGAGGGCAAAAGAAGAGGGCATGAGAGGATGAGATGGCTGGATGGCATCACCAATGCAATGGACAGGAACTTGGACAAACTTCGGGAGATGGTAAGGGACAGAGAGCTTGGTTTGCTGCAGTTCATGGGATCGCAAAGAGTCAGACGCAACTGGGTGACAACAATAAGAAATGTATATGTTAATTCTAACCTGCTAATTTTTCTTTCCCCCACCTTTCTCCTTTGGTAATCATAAATTTTTCTATGACCGGGAGTCAGTTTCTATTTTATAGATAAGTTCATTTGTATCATTTTTTAAAGAGTCCACATATAAGTGATAGGAGAAGGAAATGGCAACCCACTCCAGTGTTCTTGCCTGGAGAATCCCAGGGACGGGGGAGCCTGGTGGGCTGCCCTCTCTGGGGTCGCACAGAGTCGGACACGACTGGAGCGACTTAGCAGCAGCATGTAAGTGATATCGTATGATGTTGATCTTTCTCTGTCTGTCTTCACTTAGTATGATACTCTCTAGGTCCGTCCATGTTACTACGGTGGTTTTTTTCACTGTTCGTTTTGCTGGCTAACACATTTTATACTACTAGCTAAATGGTTATTTCTTCCTGTTTTAGTACATTTCGCCATTAGTATATTTTTTCTTTTCTAAAGATACTTTGCAAGAAAACACATAGACACATAGTGATGTTCTAGAAATAATTTGTCCTTAAATATATGCTGCCCTGGAAATATACAGTTGTTTTAAACCCTCTATAAATTAATTTCATTTAAGTCCCTTGGGAAACAACTGAAGTTACATGTATTTGAATATTGCTCTCTTAGAGTTATTTCATAGTAAAGTGTCCTAAGAAATTGTAAATTACTTCACAACAATAAATGACTCCACCAACTCTAAAATATAGGATCATTAAACTATCATTACTTTTTTTTTTTGATTCATGGACTTATCAGACAATAACTAGAGGGTTGGTGCCATTAACGTACCTTTATTAAAAACACTAAAATCAAGGCATATGTACAAAAAACTCATTAACACAATTATGCTTCCATCTCAAAATTTTGTGATTAAGTGCATGAACCAAAAAATAACTATCCTCCCTGTCATTAATATCCTTACCTAATGAAGTGTACCGAAAGTAGACTTTTATTCTCCGGTTTAAATTTAGGAACCAAAACACACAAATCCCCATTTAAACACGTACATTTCTAGTCCTGGAGATTCACTACTGACCCTCTGGTTACCAAGTCTGTCATATTTAGCATCTGATCACACTTTAGCAGCAACGAGGCACCCAGCTCACTTTCGTACCGCCTCTGAGCCTATGTTCTGGGTACTTGGTTGGCAAGACCACTGCTCTCTGCACATGCAGTCTGAAAGATTCATCTCAAGCATAAGCCCCCAGGACTAGGCTGGAGGTTTCTGTGTGCCTTTATATTAATTTATATCAGACCACTATACCGGTTTCCGTAATTTGTCAGAATGGTTTAAGCATTTGTCTCCTACTAAACTCTAAGGTCCTGAATATTTGAGACTATGTCTTATCCATCTTTCATTCTGTAGACCTTGGCTAACACATAGGTTAGACCAGTGTCTGGTTCCCAGACCCTCAATTAAGGTTTTTTTTGTTGTTGTTGTTATTTTACGATAAACCATTATTCAGCCTCAAAGAGAGATAAGGCACATACATGTTTCACTCATTCTAAGTCCCTATGTCTTATTTCTCCCACTGTTTAGTATTATTGAATTTTTCCTTAATTATCACAGGTGTTACATTATTTGATTCCCTGCTATAAATCACATTTTTACTAAAGATGGGAGACCCAAAGCAGAGAAAAAGCAAGTGATTTGCTTGGATGGATCACCAGTTAGCACAGAGCTGTAGGCATCCTGGGGCTTCCCAGTTGGCTCAGTGATCAAGAATCCATCTGCCAGTGCGGGAGACACAAGAGACACGGTTCGATCTGATCCTTGGATTGGGAAGATCCTCTGGAGCAGGAAATGGCAACCCACGCCTGTTGTCTTGCCTGGGAAATCCCATGGACAGAGGAGCCTGGAGGGATACAGTCCATGGGGTCACAAAGAATCAGATACAACATAGTCACGGCCGGCAGGCACACAGACACATCTTAGGTCTGCTTCTCTCCTTCCTGATATCTCTCCTCTCCCCTCTTCTTCCTCCATCTGCTCTGCCCCTTCTCCCTCCCCTGTCTCCCTTTCCCCAGATCACAAAGGAGAAGAGATTGGGACCCTGGTAAGCCTCCCTACAAGATGATGGAGGCTGCCCCCGCCCCC
>NW_011494622.1:1145004-1150112 GCF_000754665.1 Bison bison bison
CCCAGCACGCCAGCACTCCACTCCCTGGCAGTAGCAGTTTGGAAACTACGCCTACCTAGAAACATTTTGAAATGCCAAGTTGTTTTAAACTTGTATGATTAATTCAAATAATAACCTTTCACTAATACCATCAGCTCTTGATTGTTCACAAGCCATTATGAAAGGTGTGAGCTCCCCACTTGTCATCCCTCCCCCCACCCCTCCTCGGGGGGCTCTCTGGCTGCTCTGCCAGAGGGAGGGCCCTGGAAAACAAAGAGCTGCGACTTAAAAATCAATCCATTGTTCCATAGGTTATCTGCTCTGAAAAAGATTTTGCAGAGAAAAAATGTTGCCACTATCATCTAAAATATGGGTTTGGGAATTCCAGTGGAGTTTATCTACATTTCCCTATCGCTGATCCTGACATGCAATCAAGGGATGAATACAAAGGTAATGTTAGAAAAAATAAATAAAAATAAAAATAGTAAAATCAGCTCTTGTCAATAGCCAATAACAACTCTTTACTTTTTTTAACATTTGATCTATTTTTATTTCTAAGCAATTTGTACAAGTCTTATTTTTTTAAAATATTTTTTATATGGACCATTGTTAAAGTCTTTGTTGAATTTGTTACAATACTACTGCTTTATGTTTGGGTTTTTTGGCCCCAAGTCATATGCGATCTTAGCTCCCAGACCAGGGGTTGAACCTGCACCTTCTGCATTGGAAGGTGAAGTCTAATCACTAGGAAGGAGGTCCCGAGTCTCTTTTAAAATTCTTTAGAACATTTATTATATAAAGGAGCTATGTTACTGTGGCCCAGAATCCTCTGACTTTTGAAGCCCCTTACTGGTTTAGCTCTGCTGCTGCTGCTAAATCACTTCAGTCGTGTCTGACTCTGTGCGACCCCATAGACAGCAGCCCACCAGGCTCCCCGGTCCCTGGGATTCTCCAGGCAAGAACACTGGAGTGGGTTGCCATTTCCTTCTCCAATGCGTGAAAGTGAAAAGTGAAAGTGAAGTTGCTGAGTCGTGTCCGAATCCTAGCGACCCCATGGACTGCGGCCCACCAGGCTCCTCCGTCCATGGGATTTTCCAGGCAAGAGTAATGGAGTGGGTTGCTAGAGTTTCGCAAATTCCTGATCCCTTACCTACCCAAGTAATTGTCAAAGTAAAAGAGAACCTCAGACTGTATCTTGGATTTTTCTCTCTCTTTTAAAATAAAGGGACAGATCCAGAGAGATACTGGGACCTGTCGTAGCTCATACTTTCTCTCCTTAATCTTTCTCTCCTTAATGCTAAGTCATACTCGATGGGCAGTTACTGATGGGGCTGGTATGGGAACCAGGGGCCCCTGGTTTCTGCCCTGTTCGAATATTGCAGAATTTGCTTGTATTTTAGCCTTCTGACCAGTACCATAAATGTAAGCACTGTCATCTTATCCATTATTGTCTCTCTGTTCTTAGGAACATCTTTGGAAAACACTGTCTTTCCTTGGGAAAAATGCTGTGTATTTATTCAAGTTTGCTACACAGAATGGATTGTACAGGTGCAGCTTTGGCAATTATTGCAGCTCTTTTCTTCGGACTTTTTTTGCTTTACTCATCCTGCTCACTAGGAAACAGTCATTCCTTTTTCACGGTTTCTTTTTATACCCGAGCTTCCATATATTATCTTGGAATCATAAATAGGTTCTAAGGCTCCCCACATGTCCAGCTCATCAGGTGTTAGAGCAAATGTTAATGTTAGTAGCCTTGTTCTTTTGGAGAAATGATGATGTGCCAAAATGCTAGCAAGTTGAAAGTGCTTAGATATGCAGAACTAAATATTTTTTGCAAGGGTAGCTCTCTCTTTAAATCTTGTCCATAGCACTTTTATTTCTTAAATCTATCTGGCAGTAATTTTCCTGAGAAATATAAATCCTAAAATGAATTCATTTGGTACATCGGTTGTTCTAATACTAAAGTCAAGACCCAGTGGATACAAAAATTATTTGGAAAATTCTGTTTCACTTTATGAAAGAATCTTTTCCCAAATCACTGTTAGCATGGAATTCTTTACTGATGGGTAATAGCAGTAATTAGCCTTTGAAAAAATTATTGAGGTATAATTTACATTTTTTTTTCTTTTATACAATTCCTTCAGTCAGTTCAGTGGGCAAAACACAAATTTAGCTTTCATTTTTTTTTCTGTTAGGTACAATAAAAGATGTAAAGATGATCCTTAAATTAATATATAATTGGACTTACTGGTAATTTTAGTAGCAAAATTCTCTCTCTCAGACTAAGCTAGTCAGAGCCATGGTAGGAGATTTTTTTCTCTGTGCATGTATTTAAATTTGCTTCAGTTGTGTTCTTTGCAACCCTATGGATTGTATCCTGCTGGCCAGGCTTTGTCCATGGGCTTCTCCAGGCAAGAATACTGGAGAGGGTTGCCAAGCCCTTCTCCAGGGGATCTTCCTGACCCAGGGATCGAACCCTTGTCTCTGGCATCTGCCTGCTTTGGCAGGTGGATTCTTTACCACTAGCACCACCTGGGAAGGTGTCAAAGTCCTGTCCACCTGGGTTAACAGAGGCAAGGTGCTGCCCCTCCTGATACTCAACATTCCTTTTAATCCTGGGTTTGTCACTACAACAAGCACAGCAGAAATGAAGAATCTGGGATATTCTTTGTGCAGGATTTGCCCTGCTGGGGAAATATTGCTAGAGAAATATCAAGAAATACAGTTTTTTGGTTCTCAGCTATAAAGACATCATGGTCAGTTGGAATGCCCAAACCTTTCTGTTGACCTAGTTTTATGGCAGTGCTTCTAGAAAAGAGTTCCTCAGAAGCTGACTGAGTCACAGAAGAGTGAAAATGCACACACAATTATTCAAGACTTGGTAACAGGAGACTCGATGACCACTATACAAGCTTTTTCCTTTTAAGTTATAGTATTTGCAGTTTATTAACAAAACTCAGAATTCTATTTTCAATAGGTCTGATCTAGCAGGTGGAAGTAGTAGTTTTGTTTTTTGTTTTTATTCACTGAAAACTGATATTTGTAAAGCAATGGTTCATTACAATGATTTCAGTGTCTCTATACAGTGGCTAAGAGAAAGAATACTTTTTTATGTGTATGGTTACTATAGGAGTATGGAGACAAACATTTTCAAGTAATAATCTATCTCCTGTCTCCAGTCCTTTCTTTTTCTAAATAGGGCAAAAGGGTGGTTAAAGACAGGGGGAGAATTTGATTGGTCTATTGAGGGCCAATCAGAACTCTTTGGAAAACTATAGTCCTGATCAAATTATCTGCCAGGCTAGCAAATGTCATAAAGTCCATCTTCATTTCCCAATTTCATTTTAACCAAGATGATAAAAAAAAAAAAAACAGAAGTGGACAAAAATCTATGATATTAGGTGATGGAACTTCAGGGAAATATTCTCCCCCATCCATTTCTGAGGATAAATACAAGAATACAGCAAAATCGTTTGTGACCATGAGCTTAGGGGGGAAAAAAAAAGACCCAGCTCTCACCCTCTAACATACTGTCTATAACTAAGGCTTATTTATATGAATTTCCCAAGAATGAACAAAATGCATTCTTTTTACTGTTTCTCTGCTGCTCCTGAAAATAAATGACTCTGCCAAGATTTGCAATGGTGCTATCCATACCCCAATGATAGGTGCTTTGTTGAACTGCCTGGCTTGCTGGCATAATTTCCAGAAGTTAGGCTTCTAAGCATAAAATATTCTATGTTTGTCCTGAATATTTTGCAGTGTGAGACAAGCTGGGTACAATTTATGCTTTGGTGTGCTACAGCAACTGAGATATCACAGTGCATGATGTTGAAGGTGTATCTGCTGTAATTTATCGTTTACCTTTAGAGCGGGTTACTTTTACCTTTAATGTTGTTAAATGGTTCCCTTACCTCTGATGGATTATTTGCATATATTTAACAGAATGCAGACCTGGCCACATTTGTTTCGAATGTCTAATTAGATGTGAAGGAACCTTGACTTTAATATTATGCTTTAAATTTAACTCTGGTGAACTGTGACTGAAAATGATATTACAGTCTATTAGGTGTGATCTGGAAAAATAAGCATGTAATTTGTAGTATTATTATTACAACCCTTTTTACTGCCTATGTTTCAAACACTATTATAAAATGAATGTCACTACCATTACAATTTTGGCATTTTAAATGAAACCGGATGAGGAATCATAAAATTTAACTAAAAGAGTATTCCATACTATTAAAGTTAAGGCCTGTTCTTTTCCCATAAACTTGAAAGTCTGTATTTAATCTGTTTGGCTAGTTAACTAATTGGTTTTTGTTAATGCTATGGCAGATAATTTTGCATGGTATATGAAGCACTTCTTATTTAGTGAAGATTAAACTTTAATTGACATTCACCACTTAACAGTAATCTCCTGCACCACATACTTGGATCTGTGAATTTTGTGTTAGAGAAATATGCAAACATTATATTTTGAAGGTCCTCCCAAATTTCTTAGATTGTAGTTGTCCTGACGGGGGCGGGGGTGGGGGAATGCTGTTTTTAGTTTCATCTTCAACTTTCATACTAAAGTTCTTAATTGAGTTTCTAGAAATGTCCTGAGATGATGGTTGGGAGGCAGTGGTGTTTTTGTGCAGTAAGTATAGAAACAATAGATGAGAAAAGACTTTAAGTAGCTGGCCAAGTGTGCTTGGTGATTCAGGCATTTGCAGGAATAGGATTGACCCTGGTTCTTATTTTACAATGAGACAAAGGAGAGAGAGAAGAAAGGAACAGGAAATTTCAGCCTGTGTTAGATTCATTCAAGAGGTGCTTTTTGAGCACCAACTATTGTGTATTCTGGGAATATGATAGGTGCTTAAAAAACATGCCATTCTGTCACAAATGTTGAATGATAATTTTATTTACAATAATGAGTAAGATGAAATCGATATGGCAAAGATGCATGTTGGAAATTTACTCTTTCATCAGTTATGTCAATAGCTTATTTGCTGAAACGGATAATGGATTCCACTTTCAGTTCAGTCCAGTCAACTGCTCAGTCGTGTCCGACTCTTTGCGACCCCATGAATCGCAGCACGCCAGGCCTCCCTGTCCAGCACCAACTCCCAGAGTTCACTCAG
>NW_011494622.1:1150212-1150445 GCF_000754665.1 Bison bison bison
ATATAAATGTATCAAATCAACACACTGTACATGCTAAACTTATACAATGTTATATGTCAATTATATCTCAATTAAGTTGGAAAAATATGAATTAATATCAGAACTAAGCAGAGTCCTTAAATATTGATCACTCCAAAAGATAGAAAACCTGGAGACATTAATCTAAGAAAGACTTGGAGGAAAACCATCCCTGATCCTAATGACAAAGTAGAGGTGGCAAAGGAGCCATCTCT
>NW_011494622.1:1150545-1187056 GCF_000754665.1 Bison bison bison
TCTTTTCCAATGAGTCAACTCTTCACATGGGGTGGCCAAAGTACTGGAGTTTCAGCTTTAGCATCATTCCTTCCAAAGAAATCCCAGGGCTGATCTCCTTCAGAATGGACTGGTTGGATCTCCTTTCAGTCCAAGGGACTCTCTAGAGTCTTACCAGGGGGAGCCTGGTGGGCTGCCATCTGTGGGGTCATACAGAGTCAGACAATACTATTAATATTTTCCCCAGTAGTTTTGATAAATCTAGATGATCAACAGAGTAGTAGGTCAATTCCTGATTTGTAGCTTTTGCCAGTGTCTGTGGTGTAAATTCTCTCATCATGGCTGATTTTAAGCCATCGATGTGACATCATGGAATATAGATTGGGAACACACACTAAGGGATTTACACCTTGCAGACTGAGTAAATATAAGTAATCTTAAGAGTTTAGATGATGGAAGCATATACTACTACACAAATGAAGTGATGAGTATTGAGTAATTACTTTTGTTTTTAATATAAATTAATTACATGTGTATATAATTTAGTTTTTAATAATTGCTGTGATTAACAACTGGCTTGCAAATCTCTCATAATAGGGATCATTTAACAATCTACATTCACAAGCTGAGTCAGCTTTTGCCTCTTCTGTTATGTACAGAATGGCTTTTGAGACAAAAGTAGAGACAGGAAGCTCTAATAGTCTGGGTGCAAGATGGTGGTGGTTTGAGGTAGGTTGGAGGTGGTAGAGTGATGTGGACCCCAAATTTGCATGCCTGAACAAACCAAAACGTTGGCGTTTGGAGCAGAGAAAGTCTTATTGCAGGGCCAAGAAAGACGAAAGAGCAGTTAATGCTGAAAGAGCCTGAACTCACAAATGGTTTTCAGGGCAGAATTTTTAGAAGCTAAACTTTAGGGGAGAGCTGCAAGGTGTGTGACTTTCTTCTGATCGGTTAGTGGGGTGGTAACAGGGCAGTGTTCCAGGGATCTCTGTCAGCAGTCTTCTGATTCCAGCCAGTCTGGGGTCAGCATGCTGGTGCTCAGCCTGAAATGACTGTCCTCCTCCTGGTAGGGGGCCTTAGCTCTTGCTGAGAAACTTGGCGATTGGAATCAGATTGTTATGAATATTTCTTGAGCAGAAACCTGGACCCTGCCCCATGGCTGTCCTGTTGTCTCTTGACTTTCTTTCTGCTTTCCCTCACTTCCCTAATTGTGTGCTTAGTCGCTCAGTCTGTTTGACTGTGACCCCGTGGACTGTAGCCCACCAGGCTCCTCTGTCCTTGGAGACTCTCCAGACAAGAATACTGGAGCAGGTTGCCATGCCTTCCTCCAGAGGATCTTCCCAACCCACAGATCAAACCAAAGTCTCTCGCATTGCAGGCAGATTCTTTACCATCTGAGACACCAGGGAAGCCCATGAGTGGGTAGCCTATCCCTTCCCCAGGGGATCTTCCTAACCCAAGAATCAAGCCAGGATCTCCTTCATTGCAGACTAATTCTTTACCAGCTTCCCTAATTAGTAGCCCTTTTAATCTGCCCTTTGGAATTCAGGGAGGGTCTAGGAGGCTGAAAATTTTTTTTTCCTATAAACAAAAAATGGGGGACAAGGAAAGGCTCTTTTGTACGCAAGAGAGCTCTACAGGGTCCTGCTCAGTTTCAGTAGTAAGAAGCAGTTGGATTTGGAGTCCTTTTTGGAGAAAAGAAGTGGAAGAACTTTCTGATGGATTAGATATGAAAGTTGCAGTTAATGCCTAAACATCCTTACATTTATTTGACATTAGAGCATTTTATTTCTTTTGCCAAAGTTTTTGTCTATATCTATAATTATGTTTCTGTCATTTGTAAGCAATACAAATAAATATCAAACAGGTGAGCTTATTTAACAGCATTAATCTTGTAACACAATTAACACAACATTATTAAAACTGGAGATGAATGAGCCTGATTAAAGCAGCATCAGGGATTTTTAGAAATGTAGATACTATTGTTTTGTTTTCAAACCCCTTCAAAATCCAGATGTTCTTGCCTTTGTTCTTTTTTTAGGCTGATGTTAGTACTTAATAGTTGGGTATATTGAAAAGAAACATGTACATCATGTTTTGTACATGTTGGGTGTATAAGAAACATGATGTTAGTATTTAATAGTTGGGTATATTGAAAAGAAACATGTACATCATTAATTATTTGGATCAATACATCATTTCTATAAATTTGGTGAAAGTACGCCTCTATATGAATACTGTTAGTGCTTCCAGACCAGGTATATTCTTAGGAACACTGATTTCTCCTTACTAGGTCAAATTTGTCTTTTTTTCAACTATAATGCATATAGTAGCACATGGATGCATGATTTCTTCCAGGAAGGATTGAATGTTTACTACTTATAAACATAAATAAGCTTTTCTGTAAAGATAGAAAGGTTGACAAAACTCACACTTATTTTAAAGGACTGATTTAATCACAAATCTGGTCTTTAGCTTTTATCCTAGTTCAGTGTTTGGAATATAGACCGTGTCTTCTCAGTAATTAAAGAAATTATGATTATCACTAATGCTCCATGAACATGCCCTATAGTGTCTGGGTGAGTATTAGAAAATTTCAATAAAAGTTGATTAGTTTGTAAATTTCAATCCTAATTATAAATATTAATACTTATGTTTATTATTGCTTCTGAAAGGAATCAGCTTATCCCCCCACACACACCCATGTGTGATGAAATATAAGCTTAGAATTGATCCCTCCTGAATTGTAAACATTTTTTAAGAATTAAGATAGAAATTGACTCCCTGGTTTAACTGAATAATGTTTTCACACCATCAGTGCCTTATTGAATGTCTAAAACCTAAGAAGGGCATAGACAGATGATCAATGCTCCTTTCCTTTACATTCCGAGTGCAGATGTGAATTTGCAAACAGTAACTGATCACTTCCCAGAAAAAAAGTTATGATTCTCTACTAGAGTACTTTGTTTTAGCAAATGTAGTTTGTTGTCTGCTTGATAAGGTCAGATGACTAGAAATTACTTGGTATCAATAGTAAAGTAGAAATAATGCTATAATGTGGTACAAGGAGACCCAGATTTCAGCCTTATGCATTCAGCCCTTTACATAGTAGTTGAAAGTCCCTGGTTCTCATTCTAAAATTTCTTATCAGTAAAAATAAGAGCGTGAACTTGAGTTCTAAGATCTTTTAAATCCCAGGACTTTTCATTTATCATTTTGGTTTTCATGTCTTACATATGAAGAGTCTGAAAAATAGCAAGATATTATATCTATATGAAATGCATCAAAATGTGTTTTTCTTAAGTTTATAACATCACTTGATTGAAAAAAGCCTTATCTTACTTGTATGAAGTCAGTTCTAAGGACAAAGGTTATGTGAGACAGTTGAAATCACTTCTAGCCCATATGTTTGAGTGAACTGTTTTATCCAAATAAGGGTTCACTTAGCTTTAGAAATATGTAATTTCAATATGTTTTTATTGTCATTAGATTTTGCACCTATGCTTCATTTTATATCAATAATTAAGAAATTTTTTAATATCTTTCTATGGGGCCCTAATTAACTGATATGATTTAGATCATTTGAAAGCATTTATCATATCCACTTAACTTCTACTGCTTCTAAATACATCATTATTTTTGATGAAAGGTCTCATTCCAATTAAGTGTCCTAAGGAGAAAATAACCCTAAAATCCTGAAAAAAAAAACTTTTTTTTTTTTTTTTTAAATTGAGGTAGATTAGGAGAAAAAAGAGCCATTTGGATTATAAGGATTCAGAAGACTTAAGCAAGTAGGATAAAGCAAAGATAAAAGTAAAACATTCTTCTACTTCCCAGCCTCATTCTGAGCTCAGCTTCCTCTGAAATCTGCCCCTCCGGGAGTAGTGGTTGAGCTCCACATCTGGTTTTTCAGGGAACCCAGATCTGTCTTAGCTGCAGCTACCATGAGAAAGCAGGAGGTGAGAAAGCTGGTCTCTTCTCTCTCAATTTCTGGGTCATTTCTGCCTTCCACTCCAACATATCCATTCCTGTGTGTTGCCCTTTTCATTGTGGGCCACCTAGAAAATTGCAATTTTATTTCCACCGTCTCCATGAACACCCCATTCATTTGCAGTGAGCACTGAAATCCCCCCATGCTGTAGACATTCAGGTCTTCTTTGACACAGAATTTTATACTGACAACAACTTAAAACATTTCACACTCAGAGTAGTAAGCTGTGCTAACATGACCCCAGGAACCCATCCCAACACTCTGAAGACCATGTCTTCCTGCCCTGTCATGTATCACATCTTTCCTTTTTTCCCCCCTCAAATTTATTGATCTCATCTCATCTCTCTTATTTTATTTTTTTCCAATACGCTCTCCCTACATAAGCTCTTCTTTTTGCCTTCACCCCATTACCTTATATAAAAGACTTGGATGTTTTTATTTCAGAAGTAAAAATCCATTAACATTGGTAGGTTCCATTGTGACTTCTAATAATAAGGTGATGCTCAGTTTGGTATCAACCAAATAACTGTGCACATTTAATAAGAGATGTACATGCTTTTAAAACATCTTATGTTGAGCCTGATCTTGTAGATTCCTTCTTCTTTGCATATCTGAGTTCAGACTTTTCTCTCCTGTCCCTAGAGCCCCTCCAGTGTAAGCAGATTAAGGAAATGTTCTTTGTTGCCCACTGCTACATCCAGCTTCCCTACCTGAGATCCATATCAACTGTATATCATGGGTTAGAGGAGCAGAAAGGCAGGACAATTTAGAACTTCTCACCATTCACAGTCAGGTTGCTTCCAAATTTCAGTGTTCAGTTCTCCTTCTCTATCACAACCCCTGTGATGGAACCCACATCTCATGACTTCTGAATTGGCAGGCTGGCTCTTTACCAGTAGCGCCACCTGGGATGCCCAGATTCCACATGCCACAACTAAGATCCTGGTGCAGTCAAAAAAAGAGAAAAAAAGACTAAGCCCAGAAGTTCTATCTCAACAAAATTCTACTTCTTAGTAGTATTACCCAAGGTGTGAATACTAAGGCAAGGATCACTGGAAGATATCCTGGAATGCTGGCTTCCATGTTGTATATTTCCTGATGATCCTTCTCCTTTTGGAGCAAAATAAATTAGGACCTCTGCCACACTGTGCCATGTAAGTGTGCTTAGAGACACTGTTCATCGAAAGGGAGATGGTGTACTACACGAGGACACCTCGTCAAGAGTTCAATGTGGGTGAAATTCAGCCCAATGCTACTAAGTCAGAAACTGATGAAGGTATCATACAGACTAAAGATGACCTTTGAGGTGAAGTCTTCACCAAACTGAATAAAGGAAAACAGTTTCAAGAAGTGAATCACTCCTGTATTTCTAATTCAGTTCAGTTCAGGTCAGTCGCTCAGTCATGTCCGACTCATTGCCACCCCATGGACTGCATCACACCAGGCTTTCCTGTCCACCACCAACTCCCAAAGCTTGCTCAAACTCATGTCCATCAAGTCGGTGATGCCATGCAACTGTCTCATCCTCTGTTGTCCCCTTCTCCTCCTGCCTTCAACCTTTCCCATCATCAGGGTCTTTTCCAGTGAATCAGTTCTTCACCTCAGGTGCCCAAAGTATTGGAGTTTCAGCTTCAGCATCCGTCCTTCCAGTGAATATGCACAACTGATTTCCTTTAGGATGAACTGGTTGGATCTCCTTGCAGTCCAAGGAACTCTCAAAAGCCTTCTCCAACACCACAGTTCAAAAGCATCAATTCTTTGTTGCTCAGATTTCTTTACAATCCAACTCTTACATCCATACATGACTACTGGAAAAACCATAGCTTTGATTAAACATACCTTTGTTGGGAAAGTAATGTCTATGATTTTTAATATTCTGTCTAGGTTGGTCATAGCTTTTCTTCCAATGAGCAAGTGTCTTAATTTCATGGCTGCAGTCACCAAGTGATTTGGGAGACCAAAAAAATGAAGTCTCTCACTGTTTCCATTGTTTCCCCATCTATTTGCCATGAAGTGATGGGATCAGATGCCATGATCTTAGTTCTGAATGTTGAGTTTTAAGCCAGCTTTTGCTCTCTCTTCTTTCACTTTCATCAAGAGGCTCTTTAGTTCTTCTTCACTTTCTGCCATAAGGGTGGTGTCATCTGTGTATCCAAGGTTATTGATATTTCTCCTGGAAATCTTAATTCCAGCTTGTGCTTCATCCAGCCCGACATTTTGCATGATGTACCCTGCATGTAAGTTAAATAAGCAGGGGGACAATATACAACCTTGATGTACTCCTTTCCCAATTTGGAATCAGTCTGTTTTTCCATGTCCAGTTCTAACTGTTGCTTACTGACCTGCATATAGATTTCTCAGGAGGCAAGTCAGGTGGTCTTGTATTCCATCTCTAGAAAAATTTTCCACAGTTTGTTGTGATCCACACAATCAGAAGCTTTGGCATAGTCAATTAAGCATAAGTCGAGGTTTTTCTGGAACTCTCTTCCTTTTTCGATGACCCAAGGGATGTTGGCAATTTGGTCTCGCATTCTTCTGTCTTTTCTACATCCAACTTATCTGGGAGTTCATGGTTCACATACTATTTAAGCCTGGCTTGGAGGATTTTGAGCATGACTTTGCTAGTATGTGAGATGAGTGCAATTGTGCAGTAGTTGAATATTCTTTGGCATTGCCTTTCTTTGGGATTGGAATGAAAACTGTCCTTTTCCAGTCCTGTGGCCGCTGCTGAGTTTTCCAAACTTGCTGCCATATTGAGTGCAGCACTTTCACAGCATCATCTTTCAAGACTTGAAATAGCTCAACTGGAATTCTATCATGTCCATTAGCTTTGTTCATAGTGATGATTCCTAAGGCCCACTTAACTTTGCTGTAGGTGAGTGATGTCTGGCTCCAGGTGAGTGATCACACCATCATGATTATCTGGTTCATTAGGATCTTTTTTGTATAGTTCTGTATATTCTTGCCACCTCTTTTTAATATCTTCTGCTTCTGTTAGGTCCATGCCATTTCCATCCTTTATTGTGCCCATCTTTGCATCTTTGTGCCCTTAGTATCTTGTACCTTAGTATCTTAGTATCCCTTAGTAAGGGATATCTTAGTATATAGTAAGGGATACTAAGATATCCCTTAGTATCTCTAATTCTTGAAGAGATCTCTAGTCCTTCCCTTTCTATTGTTTTCTTCTATTTCTTTGCACTGATCATGGTATATTTTTATCTCAGTGCTATGAATTTATATTTGCCAGCAATTTGTGAGCTAATTTCTTGAAATTCCTCCCAAATAAGATTTTTGTTCAGAAACTAGCCATCTAAAATACCTAGAATATATCCATCATTCAAGAATTCATTCATTTTTGATCAACAAATATTTATTGAGGTGATATGCAATACAATTTGTAGTATATATAATAAGTTTCTTAGTAGTGTTCACATATGTGGAACAATTAATTATTTGATTTTATGCTTACAATTTGACCATAGTTGTTGAGCTATAATTTGAAATCATGGAAATTATAATATTAAAGAAGAAATTTCCATAATAGTGTGGACAATTTTCAGAAACATTTTTGCCTCTCATATATAGTTTTTCAAGATAACATTCAGATCACATTTTTTTTTAATATAAAGCAGCTTCTATGAATGGATTTGACCTACCCAATGGATAATACACAGACTTTGGTCAATTCTAGCCATTTGAATAATTCCATGGTGATATTAAGTTTCTTGATGAATAAATATTATTATTACTGAGTAAAAAAATGTAAACTAGAAAACTGAATATGCGGGCACATATTTAAAGATTTATTGCACATTTCTTTAGTATTCTTTCCACTGAATTCTCAGTATTCAAAAGAAAATATTGAACTTCAGTGAAGATATTAATGTTTATAAAGATCAGAGAAAACAAACATCAATACATTGTCCCAGTTATGAAAAATTTTCACTACTGCATATACAAACTTAGAAATCTTTCTATGTAACTCAATGTTAAAATGTTACTGTATTTATAACATAGCATATTAATAGTATTTTCAACTGAGAAAAATAGATATTATTGCTAATACTATTTTATAAAAGCTTAATATTTCAAAACATGTTTGGTTGTCTTTTAGTTGATTAATTTGCAAATATTTTCCTACTCCTGAATATGGGGAAATTCCATTGTGAGAAACTTAGA
Organism: Bison bison bison; assembly: GCF_000754665.1. Taxonomy (NCBI): domain Eukaryota; kingdom Metazoa; phylum Chordata; class Mammalia; order Artiodactyla; family Bovidae; genus Bison; species Bison bison. Next base: position 1,158,695 of record NW_011494622.1, read on the forward strand.
CAAAGATATTATCGTATAAAGAGGTTAGAATTGAGAAAAGATGCATCACTTGGAGAGAGGAAATGTTACTAACATTTAAAAAAAAAATGTCTTCCACACTCTAAACCCCTAAATTTGTATTTACAATATCATAAATCTGATTCTAAGCAAAATTTTAAAGCAATTTCCCATTAATGTCATCCATATAATAAATAATAAATATTCTTGTAATTGCACTATTAAGGATCTTAACCACAATACTAATTATGAGGTTATTAATCTTAAGGGCAACATCTATGGATTTCTACCAAGATGGGAGGTGATATTAGGTAAATTGCCTTGGCTACTTTTTTTAAAAGATAAGCTTTTGAGATAATGACAGTAATTCATTAATCTTTGATTGCATGATGTCTGACACATAAGACATGCTTATAAATATTTCTCAAGTAAATGAGTGAATGAATGAAGAGGAGAAAAAGGAACGGAAAAGAAGGAAAATTAATGAGTGAGGGATTAAATAGGAAACCCCAGCTGATCCAAATCAAACACACTCTGTGAGCCAACCATTCTCAACTTGATTTGGACAAAGATTCCAGTAGTCAGAGTGTTTGCTATTTTATTTTTTTTTCTAGCACTCACTCTTACCTAAAGAGAAAACAAAATAATTCTACTTCTCCTCAGTAGTCAGCGCCATCAGTCACCAGATAAGAAGCACTGTGTTCCAGACAGTACGTGTATTGTGTGAGATTGAACATTTTTTCATACACAAATTATATTTCTCATGAACATTACCATCCCTTGGTACATTATGTATTTCTGATGATCAATAAATAATGAAGCATAACAATAACAACAACATCAACAAAGCCCCCGGGGACTCTGAGGCTTGCACTTTGGCACAGGTCTGAGCAAACAGATGGTTTCTTCCTTGTGCCCTGAGAGCAAGCCTCGTTGCCTTCTATAGAACCACTAAAGGCAGTAAATCCCTAAGCAATTGGCCTTCCATCAAACACCGTCTGTATCCGGTCTCAGGGAATTCACAATGAGGGACGTTTGGCAATGGCGTCTCAGTTGATCACTCCTGTAATGGGGCAATTACAGGCAGAGAGGTTGTCTGTGATGTAACCCAAGCCCTCGTTTCTACACAGCTGTGCAGACCATCAACTCAAATTGTACCGAGAAGTCAATTGGGAACCTATTTGGAATATGGGATATTTATTGGCTGAGGAGGAGGAAAGTCTATTTGTTCAACCACAGTGGAATTTATCTTGGTTGGCTCTGGGCACGGACATTTGAGCCTGTGCACACAGCAGCACCCTCCTTGTCAGGCAGGCTATTCTGGGCTCTTCTCTGACACGGCTCCCCTGGGCCGTGTCTCTCACTCCTGTCCTAGACCAGCCTGCTCCGGGGTTTCCCTCTGACTCCACAAGCTTGCACACAGAGACCTCTTGGAACTGTGACTGCCCAAATGGATTTTTCAGAATTCTGATGTTTAATCAATATATAAGGATAAAAGGACTGCATGTGGCAGTGAAGGCCCAGCTGACAGTAGATGGAATGATTTTTTAATGGATTTTTTTTTAACTTCCTTTCATAATCTTTGGCCACTTAGAAGGAAAAGAGAGATTTGGTAGTGGGATTTCCCAGGTACCAAGGACTGACACAGTGGGTAAGCCAAGGAGCCAACATCTTAAGGATGGAGTTTAGTGCACTGTGGTGATGCCTGCCCATAGGTTCCAGACAGTGGAAGAGGTCAAGAGTAGGCAGGGCAAAAATGATGGTGTGTAACAGAGGCCTCAGTAAAGACTGCGCTGAAGACAAAGATCAGGCTTGTGGGTAAGGGAGTCAGAGAGGCAAAGGCTCAGGGCTACAGTCAATGAGATCCCAAGGAGTCAGACATGCCTGAGGTGACTTAGCATGCCCTCTTGTGGGATCTAGTTCCCTGACCAGGGTTCCAACCCGGGACCCTTGCATTGGGAGTGCAGAGTTTTAGCCACTGGACCATGAGGGATGTCTCTGGGCTTAGGTTTTGAAATGACTGGTTCCATCTTAGGTGACCTCCCTCTCTCCCCCTCTGTCCCTCCATCCCTCTTCCACTCTCACTCTGTCCCATTGTTTGTTCTTTGGGAACTGGGCAGCCACATCATGAGAGCACTCATTGGAGATGCTCACAGAGCAAAAGAGCCACGACCTTCCAACAGCCCTGTGAGTAACTTTGGAAGCAGATGCTCCCTTCTTCCACCAAGAGGAGCCTTCACGTAGGTCCTCAGATCTGACTGTGGGCTGACTGCAATTTCATGACAGTTCTTGAGCCACAGGCAGTCAACTAAATCATCTCTGCATTCCTGACCCACAAAAATGATAAGACAATCATCTTTGCTGTTTTTAAGCCATTAACGGGGACTAAAGTCTCACTGTCTTTCCTACCTTCATAATATTTATTTTTTATTTGCACAGTGACCCTAAATGGGTATTCCTTGAAGGGCATCTCTCCTGGGTAGCTTTCTTCTAAGTGGCAACATAAGGACCCAGGTTCTTTCCATGTTGAGAGATCACAAATAGATGGAAGTACATTTGCGGGAAGGCAGAGAAGGGTAGGCTTGTGTTTTCCTATGGGGCAGGTAGGACTGGGAATGACCTGCATCACTTCTGTCCATATTCCATTGGCTAGAACCTAGTAACATGACAGCACTTAATTGGCAGAGGGCTGAGGAATGTAATCTAGCTTGTGTCCAGAAGGAAAAGGGAAATGCTTTGTTTGGTAAACAACTTGTCAGTCTCTACCACATGAGGCATGGAGTGATTGGACTAGGATGGGAGAGGATAAGAGAGAGAGAAGGATGGAAGAATTCCAGGCAGAGGAAACAGCTCCCTGGAACTGAATGACTTTGGCATAGCACTGATGGAAAAAGCCCGCGAGAGACTGCAGTCAGACAATAGGCCCTTCATTTTCTCTAGGAAGTGAATAAGGAAGCAAATTTGAAAAACAGCAGGAAGCAGATTATGAGGAAATAAAAAATATATATTTTAGGAAGGTAATTATGTCAAAAACTGGCCAATTTTGAGATTCAGAAGTGTCAGTGCCAATTACTCAGGTAAGATTCTAACAGGATATCAAGAACATCTCAAGCATGAGAATGCTGTTGCTAAAAAACAAGTCCAAGAGGCTTGATAAAAACTATCTGATTGTGTTTAAGTAAACAACTGGTTCTTCAAGGTAAAGCTGTAACATTCTTTCCTGAAAGAGTGCTGAAAACAAAAGAACTCAATCCCAACAACAGAAATTTTCACTAACAATTTGGCTGTCAACATATTCCCAGTAATGTTGGTTTTTAAAAGGTGTATTTTGGTTGGCCAAACTTTTAGTCTCTACTGCTTTGATTTCCATTTTCTTTGTAGTCACATTTCAGTGTAATAAATTTTAACATGTCATCCAATGAAGGATAAATCTGATGTGAAACCTTACAGAGAGGAGAGAGATTTTTGATGAAATGAAGGAGGATTTGTGTTGCCTATGATGCTTCCATTCCAAAGCTCAGGATTCTCTTGTTTTCTTAGTTCTGCTGGTGGGAAATGAAAGAGACTAAATCCAAAACACTCCTTGCTGACATAAAGACAAAACTACCTCCACAATTTTAATAAAGAAATGATTTCGTTCCCATGGTTCATTCTTATTTGTAAAACCATCATGTTTAAATTATATAGATCACAGATTGGAAGAGAAAATATTGTATTAGACCATATAAACCATTAAGAAATATTTTTAAATAATTAAAGGATAATTTAAACAAATATTTTCAGTGGATCTAAAATCTCTTTTATAATAGCAAGTGATGAGCCCAAGATTTACTATTATTTTGAAAGCTGCCCTTTAAGTCCAAGAAGTGCAGTTTAGGGTTTTTAATGGAATGTCTTTTATATCAAATAAGCATTTAGAAAAAAAGCCGATAAACCTTCTTTGAGTCTAGAAGATGAATAGATGTTTCTCAATTGATGTGAATTCTGCTGTTTTCATTTTGATTTAGATATTAAAACTTTGGGAGAAAATATTCATTGAGATGTGTTTTTGACCTCCTTTATCATTTTAAAGGATATTTTCTTATCATCAGAATAAAAGGTCATCATTTATATTGAAATGGTTGAAAATACATTAATTTTGAAAAAAATTTAGTTGAAGAAAAGTAATTGGAACTGTCATTACAACAGTTCTGCCAGCCTACCACCTTGTGCTGCAATGGAAGACACTTGACATTATGCTCTGTCCTGGAATCTCTGCTTGTCCGCCATGTAATTTGCCTGTGTTCATGCTGGTATCTTTGATGGATCTCTTCTAGGCGATATGCTACCCTATGAGACTTTGTAGCGGTCTCCTCCCAGTAGAGCATCCTTGAGCCCAGAACACTCTGCTAACCCACAGGGTGGCCCACACCAGCATTACCTGTGACACCGTCAGGACCAAAGGAGATAAAAAACTCTCTGTAATTTACAAAGTGCTATTCAAATATGAAGTATTGTCATCCAGACCTTGGGTTGCAAACCACTTCTCTGAAGGGCTAGAGATGAAACATTTTAGGCTTTGGGGTCATGCTGGCTGATGCAACTCCTCTGTAGTGGTACAGAAGCAGTTACACGAGTATGGTTGTGTTCCGGTAAACCACCATTGATAGACACTTAAACACTTGGAATTCGCATCATGGCCATCTGTCACACAATCTTCTCTTTATTTTTTCCCCAAACATTTAAAACTGTAAAAAAAAACTTTTCTAAGCTCACAGGCCATATAAAAATGGGTGCTGGGCCAGACTGGACTAATTCCTGATCTGGGTCACTTTACCTCGCTAGCTAAAAGAATCTCAAATCTTGTCCCTCAGAGTGTGATCCTGGATGCTCGTGAGAAATGCAGGATCTTAGGCTCGTGCCCAGACTGGGAGAATCAGAATCTATATTTTTAGCAGGATTCCCTAGATGAATCTTGTGCTCCCTTACTTTTGAGAAGTTTTGTTGTGGAATGTAGTTAAAAGTCAGAAAGAATAGAGAAACCACCAGAATTTTTGAATAAAGTATATACTACAAAAGGCACACTAAGATCTCTGCATTTATTAATACAAAAGCCTTTTAGAACCAAATTTTATTTAAGTAATGTATTTATGTATGAATAAATATGTGTCCGTGTGTGTGTGTGTGTGTGTGTGTGTGTGTGTGTGTCTTCAGTCATGTCCAGCTCTTTGTGGCCCCATGGACTGTAGCCCACCAGGCTCCTCTGTCCATGGGATTTCCCAGGCAAAAATACTGGGATGGTGTGGGGTGTTGTTTGCTGTTTCCTATTCCAGGTGATCTTCCTGATTCAGGATCAAACCTACATCTCCTGAGTCTCCTGCTTTGTCAGGCAGATTCTTTACCACTACACCACCTGTGAAGCCTACATGGATACACACAGACACACACACACACACAGAGTTATGTGTTATGTGTGTATATGTGCATATGGGGATATGGTTTACCAGTCCACAGTAAACTGCATGTGCGGGACTTTGCTATAAGCAAGATCCATCTAATAGTCAAAACAAATAACTAAAAGCCTACATTTAAAATAAATGAAATCAAATTAAGTTCTAAAAGATCAGGAGTCGGGACTCACTTTGTGTCATGTCGGACAGCTGTGTGTGCACTCAGCCATCACCAAGGGAATCATTGTTTTATTGCAAAATGCAGTAGCTGTCGTTCGGAGCGATAACCCCAGGGCAGCAAGGAAAGGTTAAATTATGTTCAGTGTTCTCTGATTAAGAAAGTTGGAACATGTCCTTGCACTTTAAGAAGAGTTCCATCACAGGTAGTTAAAATTAAAAAAAAAAAAAAAAAGGGTTGTGTTTCATGAAGCCTTACCGTCAATTATTTGGAAAAGTTTCCATTTGGAATGGCATTCTCTATTGATTGTACATAACCATGGCTTTATCTTTTTATTTTTTTTAACATGTAAAATTTCATCTACCATTCTTGGGGGTGGGCATCTCAAATCTTTGATTTCATTTTTCCTATTTGAGAAAGATCATCTTTGTCTTATTTTCCTTTCCAATTTTTTAAGCAATTATTATATTTTTTAATTTTTAATTGGAAGAGAATTGCTTTACAATGATGTGTTGGTTTCTGCCATACAACCATGTGAATCTATCATAACTATATATATATGTGTGTGTGTGTGTGTGTGTGTGTATATATATATATATATATCCCATCCTTCCTGAGCCCCCCTCCTGCCCCACCCCTCTAGGTCATCATAGCGTGCCAGGCTGGGCTCCCTGTGTTATACGGCAGAGTCCCACTAGCTATCTGCTTTACTCACGGTAGTGTATATACGTCAATGCTACTTTCTCAATGTATTCCACCCTCTCCTTCCCCTACTGTGTCCATAAGCCCATTCTTTACATCTCCATCTCCGTTCCTTCCTTGTGGATAGGGTTATCAGTACCATTTTTCTAGATTCCATGTATATGGAATCCTTTTAACTTCTTAATAAGACCAGAAAACTGCTGTTATAGGTTAGCAGGTGATTGTGAAATTTAGAAGATGTTCTTATTTTCTCTTTTCTATTTCTTCTCTGTCTCCCCAATCAGAATTAGGATCCATTGCTTTACCATTGATCCCTCTCTCTCCTGTTTAAAAATTTCCATCTACTTATATATATATTTTTAAACATACTAAATGTTTTCCTAGGACCCATTTCCCCATCCTGGCATCCAACATAACACAGAAAATAAGTGGATGAAAGAAAGATAGATAGATATCTTAATAAATAGAAGTAAGAAGTATAATGCTTGTCATAAGCACCATGCCCAACCTGAGTCCTTCTGACCACTGGAGAATTCTAAAGATTACTTGTCTCTTAGAATGGAGACCCTCGGGCAGCTGCAGTCTGAATGAAGACTGATGAGGCTACTTACTTGTGATCATGACAGTTTAGAAGTTTGTTTCACATCCCTTGTCCCTGCTGGTTGGTGAGGTGAGAGAAGACTGAAGCTGTGACAGAAAGTAGAATATACAGAAAAACACCAGTGGAGAGAAAAGGAGAGAGTGACTGTTACAGGACCAATTCTGGTTTCTTCCGTGAAATTCTAATTGAGAACTCAGGGCCCGGCTGACGGTAGAGGATTCTGCTTCTCTGAGCTGTGGTCAGGCTTGTCATTGATATGATATCCAGTTCCTAGGCAATTCTCCCTGTATGCTATATTTAAAATTAAATGGCAAAATGATCTGCATTAATGAGGGCCCAGAGCACTGTCAGTACACTGGTGGGAAAGTCATACTTATGGAAATTCAGTTTCAATAGATTGGTCATGTAAAGAGAATGGCTGACAGCAGGTTATCAAGGCAATTTCCAAGTGGGCAACTGGCGATGGGCATTCTGACTGAACAGGGACAAAAGAAATTCTTCAAGGACGCCATGAACATACTTTCTAATAATGTAGGAAAGTCAGCATTAGCTCAGAAGTCAAACAGCATGGAGCAGTTGGCAGAAAGCAAACGAGGACCCTGCAATTTTCATTATTTATGAAAAAAAAAGCTGGTGCTGGGAAGGAAGCAGCCACCAACAGGTCCTCAAGTTGACAACCGCTATCCTAAGTCGGGGACTTCCTTGGTGGCTCTGTCGGCTCCTGCCAATGCAGGAGATTTGGGTTCAATCCCTGGGTCAGGAAGATCCCCTGGAGGAGGGAATGGCAACCCACTCCAGTATTCTTAACTGGAAAATCCCGTGGACAGAGGAGTCTGGTGGGCTAGTCCATGGGGTCACAAAGATGTATGCAACACAACTTAGTGACTAAACCACCACTGTCATAAGTCAGGCATCAAATACATGTGAATCCAGTCAAAATGAGCTTGACACTATCAACAAGGCATGGTTCTTGTAATAAACAAATAAGACAGTTTCATTAACAAGAAATTGCATATGCAAAAGACAGTAATTATTCAGTGCCAAAGTGATATTTTATAAAAAATTAGACAACGGATTTTCTCTTCAGTATCTTTTATTGCAAATAGATGCTATATGTTCAGCACCGTGTGTCCGGTGCTGGGACTTTGAGATGCTGCCCGGAAAGGAACAAGTTCAATCTTGCCCTCTAGGAGCTTACATTTGAATTCTTGAATCATTCAGTACAGCCTCTTCCTTTCTGACTGGAAAAGTAACATTGCTGTTGCCATTCTGTCTATGCAAATATTTTCCATCATTTCCCAGCATTTTCTTTTAAAGAGTTTCAATTATGGATTATATCCACACATCACCATTTGTGTTCATTCGTGAGTCCAATGTTCCCATTTCTGTTTTAAAAAGCCAATCTTTGGCAGAGGTGAGGGATTTTGTAAAGAAAAATATGTTACTCCCGCACCTAGGGAGCCACTCATCCTTGAGCCCTCTCCTCAAGCAAAGATGGCTATGACATGCCTTAAATTGTCAACACTCAGGGTTTCACATGTGACATGAAAGACAGTTTTTGTTGTTGTTATTCAGTTGCTAAGTCATGTCTGACTGTTTGTGGCCCCATGGACTGCAGCATGCCAAGCTCTTCTGTCCTCTACTATCTCCTGGAGTTTACCCAAACTCATGTCCATTGCGTCGGTGATGCCACCCAACCATCTCATCCTGTCATCCCCTTCTCCTCCTGCCCTCAGTCTTTCCCAGCATCAGGGTCTTTTCCAATGAGTCAGCTCTGTCTTGGCATCAGGTGGCCAAAGTATTGGAGCTTCAACTTTAGCATCAGTCCTTTCAGTGAATACATGCTTTGGTTTCTCTCAAATGAGAATCCACTTTGAGAAGTATCCAAGCTGCCTCATGACAGGCTGTTCAAGGATAAGGAGCAGATTCTGGCCCCAAATCATCCCCTTAGAGACTTTACAGACAGAAAACTGGAAGACTAAGACAGTCTCACAAGGGCCATCAGAGTGTGAAACTAATGTAAGTGCTTCTCTTTACAGTCACAAGGTTAAATGTGAGCTAAGATATGCACTGGCTTTTACAATCATTAAGGAAGCCTTTTTCATTCACTTTGTGCACAAGAGAATTCAGTGTCTTTGTAAACATGTATAAAGGCTGAATTTGCAAGGCATTTTCCCCATGAAATCTTCCTAGCCGAGATGTTGGCTATTTGCCACAAAAATAGCCTCTGCGAAAGCCTCAGAACCTCACAGGGTGTGGGTGACAGAGCCCGGCACCCGCCCAGAGGTTTGCCCTTAGAATGACTCCACTGAGAGCCTCCTACAGGCCATCCTGTTAAAACAGATGCTACTGAAGAAACAGCTGTTGGGGTGATTTTAATGTAGATTTCATCCTCTTAGTGAGGAGACTTCCTCAGCTTGGAAGCTTTCTGCTGCTTGACTCTAAATTTATTTGATCTGTTTCACAGAATATAAAGGCAACAAACCCATCTTTCTTTCATTCCTTCTTTGTGCTTTATTTCTTTCTCTTTTCTTCCCCTCTTTGCGGAAGCAATTCCTCTAACAGACAAAGAAGTTAATTGTGAAAGCGTGCCATGGAAATGATATGAAAATCGTTCCATAGAAGAACAGTGGTTGTTCAGTCGAGTTGAAAGAAGCCTGCATTCTTTCATTTGCATAAAGCACAGTGTATGGTGCTATTTGTTAAAGTAAGTTGAATAGATAGTACTTAAATTACATATAAATGTGTGTTGTTTTGAACTGTTTATGTCAGTAAAGTAAATCTAATGACACAAACGTAATAATACCTTAACTGCTTTTATAACCAGTTTATAATATTTATCGTTTGTGGAGCACAGCTAGTGTTATCTGCAATTCAACAGTAATTTTCCATCACAACCTCAAAATAGTTAATGTTAAAAGGAATCAATATGTACTACATTTTACTGCAGACCCATGGGCAATAGCTCGCTGTTAATGATCAAAACTGCCAACTTATATCTATCGCTGTGATTTTTCTCTTCATAAATTAAAAGGAAAGAAGTGTGAAAGAAACTGTAAAATCAGGCTATGATAAGTTCGAATCCTGCACACTCTCTCTTGCTCTCGATCTCTCATTTTTAAGAAAACTTGTTTTTATTATTTTTTTTTAATGTCAGTGATGTAGTCCATTATTAGGAGTTATTACCCCCAAGTGCTTGGGTTTTGCTATCAATATCACTAGTGGAAGGAATACCAAAAAGGCTGGTATTAGTGGTTTTTACTTTATCCTTTTCATGTCATGGAATATAAAACCTAGCTCTTTAAAATCAGTTCCTAGGATGTTACCTGAAAGGATCCATCTTATGCCAAATACATGTCACTGTAGAAAGAAATGTAGTTTGATGTGTTTCTTAAGGTGTTTAAAATGGCACATTCTTGGATCATTAGTGTGTGTTGTCTGTGGAAGGTGACATAACGTCCTCATGATGGCCAGTGTGGATTCTGTCTTGAACATCCATCATCTAGTTGTTCTTTGAATGAATATGCATTAAATGTCATCATGTAACTTTTGAGCCAGATACCATGCTGCTAGTTATTGAACAGGGAAGGAAAAGAAAGGAGGAGGAAAGGAAGGGAAGGAAGGAGCGAGGGAAGGAAGAAATGGAAGAAGGGAGAAGGAGGGGAAGAGAGGAAGGGGAAACAGGAGACAAATGAGGAAGGGCTGGTAAGTGACACCACAAAATTTGAAGTAACACAGTCCTGAATTGGAACCCAAAGTTCCTCACTTATAAATTGTACGAATTTAAACAAGTTACTTACCCTCTCTATAAGCCTTAGTGTCCTCAAGTGTAAAATGGGGATAATTTTATTACCTGTAATACTGTTGAGAGACTTAGATGAGGAGATTATAGTTATCCTCAAGAATATTATTAATGACACTGAGGTCCAGTCCCTGCTCTCAAAATACTCAGTCTAGTGACGCTGAATGACATCGAATGAGCAAACAGGTGACTGTGATGCAGCGTCCTGAAGCAGGGGTGCTCTGGGTGCCAGAATATGTACATGCAAGTGCTTGGGGAATGTAGTCTTGATGGTTTAGAGCATCTGGAAGGCTCAAGCCAAAGGATGCCCAAGAACCCTTTTGTGAACTGCCTGATTGCTGCAAGTATTCTGTTCTGTTCTTCTGAAGTTCTGGGAGCCTCTAGATCTAGGCACAGAAACTGAGTATTGATTATTCATAGGCTAACTGGTTTCATCAGGGATCATTTCAGACTATTGTGTACAGGGCACAAAGCTACATCCTATGAAATTAAGAGATGAATGAAATGAAATTCCTGTTCTCAAGTCGCATACAGCTATCAGATGGAGTTTATCTACTTTGTGCTCTCAGTATTTTGAACAATTCAAAAGACCATTTGATGCAGTGGAACTAGTAAAGTTTGCATAGATTTCATTAAATTCATTCAACTGATTGAAGGCACCAATATTTTTTTGTAGATTATCGAATAGATGGCTTCCCAGGTGGCAGAGTGGTAAAGAATCCACCTGTCAATGCAGGAGACACAAGAGATGTAGGTTTGATCCCTCAGTTGGGAAGATCCCCTGGAGTAGGAAATGGCAACCCACTCCAGTATTCTTGCCTGGAAAATTCCTTGGACAGAGGAGCCTGGTGGGCTACAGTCCACAGGATCGAAAAGAGTTGGATATGACTGAGCATGCACACAGATGGTAAAGAACAAAAATCAGCAGGGATCAAAGGTGATTTGTGATTTTCCATCTTGGAGCAGTTGACTGTCTCAAAAGGAAACTCTCAAAGAACGTACAAAGTCTGAGTGAGAATTTCTCAATTATCTCTGATTTTGGAGAGAATTATCAATGTTCCAAAACCAAATTGATACTGTCCTCACAATTTTCTTTAAATGGAGAATTCTATTCCAGTACTTTCTCTCATTTCTCCCCCTCAATCAATGTTCTTGGAGTTTCTTCTGTTATTTGGTGCAGAAAGCTCCAATTAGCTGATTATCTGTCTTTAGCACCTTTGTTTCACTTCTCAGAGTGTTTGATTGCCTCCAAACAAAGAAAGCTAATAATCTTATTTTTATCAAAGAAGGTGCTGTGTCTGCAGGAATCAGAGAGCATCTCAGATGAACTGGGATTGGAGACTGACCCAAGGAGAGGATTTAGACTAAGGCTGCTGAGCTATCAGAGCACCCACGGGATGGTTAAAGTGCTGAGTTTAAAATCTACAAATCCTGCTTTCTAATTGGGAATATATTTTGATTCTGAGATTTTCAAACGGCTGTGTCTTTTTACCGATTTTGGATAGTTTACATAAAGGAATTCACACTGTGAACTCTGGGGAAGTCAGTGTGCCCACATGGTGCTGGATCACTCTGTCCTTCTTGCCAAACCATGCTAAGTAGTAAAATCTGTTCTTAAAAATCTTGTAAAGCCCCAGATTAAACAGATCTGGCTTTCTTTCTTATGCTTATTTCCTGTTTGTCTGGAGCCTGGTAAGGGGGTTTAGGGAAGGTGGCTCATGTTGCCTAGTTCTGAGTCAAACTAAGAGTCTTACAAAGTAGCAAGATACATTGAAACTCTGTTGAATCTTTACAGGAAAAGAAGAATCAATACTAATCAAATCGTAAAATTTGAAATCAATGTTCTCTCATTATTGATATCATTAGGTAACATTTTGGGAGTGTTTACTATGTGCCAGGCACAGTTTTCCATGATTTACTTGAAAGAATTTTCTTAATCTTCAAAACAACCTTCTGAAGTATAGACTATTATTATCTCTACTGTATGGATAAAGAAATGTAAGAAAAAAAAAAAAAAACCAAGTCTATCAACTTGCCTAAGTTTATCAGGATGTTTCAGGCAGAACCAAAATTACACCAAAAGAAATGAGCTTGACTCACTCTTTTTCGTGTATTGTAGTTCTATAAAATTCTACAGCAGAAAAAATAAATTATTTTACTCTAATAATTATGAATGTCTTTGGCATTGCAGGTGGATTCTTTACTGTCTGAGCCACCAGGGAAGCCCCAATAAATATGAGTTTAGAAAGCAATGATGATGTTGGGGAAAATGACAATGAACTCAAAAGGTGATAATGAAAATACAATTCTAGGAGCATTGAAAATGGACTAGAGATGTAATAAACATTTGCATCCCAGCCTGATTTTAATATTTCTGGTCCTTCTAATCTTCAATAATTTTAATCCCTACACAATTGTAAAGACAAACATGTATGAAATAGTTCCTTAAGCTAGATATGCCACTCTTCTCAGAGAATTAAAAAGATTTAAATGTCTTTTCAGCTCTTATTCTTCAGGAAGGAGTCTTCCCTCTGGACCTCTCTCCATTCTCCTCTACCTGACTGATGTCTTAGAGGCTGAATTGAATGAATAGAATTGATGAGCGTCCTTACCCTGGGTTTCTTGTTGAGCGTAGCCAGTTTGTGGCACCAACATCTGAAAGGCTGGAAAGAGTGTGAATCCAGGGTTTCACACTCCTGACTGATCACCTCCTGGTGTCTATCTAAGGAATCCTTGGCTCTTCTTAGGTGGGCCTTTCCAATCAGCTCCTTTGGGCTCCCCAGGTAGTGTTAGTGGTAAAGAATCCACCTGTCAAGCAGGAGACCTGGGTTTCATCCCTGGGTTGAGAAGATCCCCTGAGAAGAATACATACTCTAGTATTCTTGCCTGGAGAATTCCATGAACAGAGGGGCCTGGTGGACCACAGTCCATAGGGTTGCAGAGTTAGACATGACTGAAATGACTTGGCACAGCATAGTACAGCACAACTGCCCCCTCTCGAGGGGATCATCGGTGCTCCCTGCTACTCCTAATCTGAGATCTTCCACAGAGCTCCTGCCCACATGTTGGCAAATGTTGTCTTTCCTCTTCTCAATTACTCCGTATGATAAAGCCATTTATTTCCCGCCTAAGTCTTGATGGAAAACAGAAACCTTTGGAATTTAGTACAATTTCATCCATTTACTGTTACTTATTCTATTCAAAACCAGTTTTTCTGCTTTATTTTTCCAACTGAAAGGAGCTCGACCAAGTTTCTGCTCATAAGCATATGGTGCAGTTCCTGATACTCACGTGGAATTTGTCGCCCATTATTTAACAGCAATTCTAAGTTGTGAGTAATTTCCATTTTAATCACAGAGAAAAAAATTAAATTAATTGTGCATGACAGAATTAGGTAATGTCATTACCATCTCTGTGTTACCAGAGCCATTGAAGTCAGGAGGCTTTCTGATGATGAATAAACTGCTTGACTGCCTGATGTTGGTAGAACTAGTAATTTTTTGAGGAGTTACTGAATCCTGAAATTATTCAGGTGCTTTGAAGAACAACACAAAGGAGGCAGAGATAGATCTCTATGCTGTTATAGTAGGTGAACAATCTAGTTTTCTTAGTTTTGCTTCTTTTATGAATTGGAGGACAAAGAAACTCACTAGACTTAGAACTCATATATCTTGATGGCCGATGTAAGTAACTCTTTCTCCCCAAATGTATCATTTCCCCAAAATCCAAGTCTTAAAATAGCTGCTAGGATTCAAGATCAAAATATCTTGCATCTTATGAAATGAGCATCTGTATTGAACAAATAAATGGATAGCTGATTTTGTTCTGTTCCATAGGCATAGTCTTAACCAAAGTTTTTTAAGTGCAAGAATTGCAGATTGAAAGTGAAAGGAAACTGAAAGTGAAAGTCGCTCAGTCCTATCTGACTCTGCGATGTCCATGGAATTCTCCAGGCCAGAATACTGGAGTAGGTAGTCTTTCCTTTCTCCAGGGATCTTCCCAACCCAGGGATCGAACCCAGGTCTCCCGCATTGCAAGCAGATTCTTTACCAGTTGAACCATAAGGGAAGCCCAAGAATACTGGAGTGGGTAGCCTATCTTTTCTCCAGTGGATCTTCCCAACCCAGGAATCAAACCGGGGTCTCCTGCATTGCAGGCAGATTCTTTACCAACTGAGCTATCAGGGAAGTCCCTGAATTACAGTTTAGTATCTCTCAAACCATCTTGTATCTTGAACCACGAATATGATTAATATAGCCAGGTGTTCATGTAGGGCTCTTGGGAGATTTATGTAAGAAGATTATAAGAAAAATGTGAATTCTGAATAGAAATTTAATACTTAATATACTATCACTTCACAACAATTAAGCCATCCAAGAAATGTAAGTTGGTTATTGCAAGAGTTAGCCTTTGCTGCAAAATGAATCACCCCAAAACGTAGTGGCTTAATGCACATTTATTGAACCCTTGATTCTTCTGGGCAGAAACTTGGGCGGAGCTCAGTGATATGGTCCTTTTATTGCATTTATTCGTCCATCTTGTGTGTGCAGCCAGGTTGTTTAGGAGCTGGTAAATCTAGGATCACCTGTGCTAGGAGGACTCATCTGTGTTCCCCATTATATTTCATCTTCCTTCAGGTTAGCCAGGTTTTTCACATAATATGTGAGAGTAGAAGCATGGGAGAGAGGCTTAATATGACTTCCATCACATTGTATGGGCTTAAGTGAGTCACATGGCAGGTCAGATGTGCGAGGAAGAGAAAGAACATCTGGATGGTGTTGGGAGGAGCTTCTAAATTCCAAAGCAAGCAAGGAAAAGGCAAGGATGTGGCCATTTTGTGATCTATCAAAATTAGATAAGGAACGATGTGGAATGGGAGTAATGACCCAAATACTTTACTGTGCTTTTTGTGACCAGAGAGGCCAGGAAAGAATAGAACACTGTTTTGGATATATCACTGTATATAGATCACACACACATATGTCAGGAGAGATTTCTATTTAATATTTTTCAAACACAAGCAGATTTTTTTTTTCCCTACAGACACTCCACTCTAATCTTATTCCCCATTCTTTTGCCCAATCTACAGTTTTTCAATGTTTTACTTGGCTTTTCTGTACTCTCCCCTGACTCCCAGATCAGCTCTTCCTTCTCTGAGTGAGTTTTATACTTCCCCAGTCTCTCTTATCCTGCTTACTGTCTCTTCCAGAATTGGGCAGAAACCAAGTCAATGAAGAAAACACTCAGTCGTTTGGCAACATGAAGAAGCAATTAGATGCCAGCTTCTAAAGGGCTTGAGGACATTTTAACCCCAAGTGCTGGAAATCTTACTGAAATTGCAGACAGAACAGAGGGAGAAGTACTTGAAAGACTATTAGCTAGCCAGAGCTTGGCCCCATCACATTTTTTTCTGGTGCCTGTTATAAGAAGGCTTCCATGTTCTGGCTTAAGCCAGTGTGAGGCGAAAGGAGATGGATCAATGCACATCTATCTGTGCGAGAGTTCCTCAGAAATAATGAAAGCTTGTCTTCATTCTTGAAGAATAAGACCTAGAGAAAGTGATCCCCAGAGCATAACGGAACTCTTTGGATGTAGTTGACAATGAAGAAGAGAATTCCAAATTCCGCTGATAATCCGCAGTGTGGTTAATCTCTGAAAGGCTACTGAGATATGTATTGTAATTGGAAGCACAAAAGTTGCCATTCATTTCATTCTGTACGGTACTTGGTATTGTATTCAGACATAGAGTAGGCTATTACTCAAACCTCTCTTTTCTATTTTTTTCTCTTATTGTTCATCTTTTAATACAGACCTTGCCCCTTACCCAAGCCAGGATTGTTACTCCACTGAGGGTTTTTCAGACATCATTAACCACAGGAAGAGAACATAACACAGCAGAAACTTGGGATTGAATAACAACCTTGAAATTCAAACTGACATCATGTATTATTGTTTGCATTATATACTAAACAGTTATTAGGAACAATTAGCAATTAAAGACTCTTAGGTGCCGTTATATGGTTTTCTACAATATATCCTGAATAGCAGGATAAGTGCTTTGGCTGCCAGCCAATCATCAAAAAGCCCACAGAAAACTCTCATCTCAAATGCAAGCTCCTTTGTGGCCATTGAATGAAGCACGTTAATCAAGCAAAGCCATATATGAGATGGAGATGGGGAGACCTGAAGTACCCACGTTCACTATAAAGCATGTAGTCCATGGATTTGCACACATATATCCTATATTTCACTTTTGTGAAAAAGAGATGGATAGTCAGCACAGAAACAGGTACCCAGAAATATTTGTAAAGGACTATATCCTGATTCCAGGACCACATTCAAGTTAGCTTTTCTAGCTTCTGGTTCTTTAGTGCTTGATACTGACACCTGTGTTTATCATAATGATCTGGAGGCCCAAAGTGCTCTTTCTGAAGCATCAAAGTGAGATTATATCATAATCAAGCTACTTTTATTGTTAAGTGTAGTCTCTGTGTGTATATATATATATATATATATATATATATAATTCCTTGAAAATTAAAAAATAACATGGTAATTTTGTTTTTACAGTTTATTGATATAACTGACATATAGCACTGTATAAGTTTAAGGTTTATCGCATAGTGATTTGATTTACATATATCATTTACCACAAGTTTAGTAAACACCCATTTTCTCATAAAGATACTAAATAAAATAAAAAGAAAAACATATTTTTCCTTAAAATTAGAGTTCTTGGGATTTACTCTCATAATTTTACATGTGACATAGAGTGGTGTTAATTATGTTAATCATGTTATGTATTACATCCTTAATATTTATTTCTAACTGGAAGTTTGTGCTTTTTGACTGTCTTTATCCTATTCTAAATGGAAGTTTGTGCTTTTTGACTGTCTTTATCCTATTCACCCAAATATGGTGATTTTTAATTTTCTTACAATGTTCAACCTACCAAAGGGCCATGTTCCCAATCTTATTTAATAAATTGGACTTTGTATTTTATTGTGCATTATAATGATTTTATTAATATCAGAGTGCTGGCTACAGTTCATTCACCTTTAATAGTTATATAGATTTTTTTGTTTGTTTCCAGATTAGAAACCAATTCTGTAATATGATCTCAATCTTCATTTAACACAATTTTATAGAATACAGAATAGGCAAAGGTGAGTATTTAGTTCCCTGGAGTTCTCAGGATGGAAAAAGGGAGAAATATTTAAGGAGAGTAAAAAAAGAAAAAAATCAAATCTTTGTAAATAAACAGCTGATCCCTACTGAATAACATAGCATGTTCTTGTTCAGATGCTAGGTTGTGTCTGACTCTTTGTGACTCCATGGACCACAAACACGCCAGGCTTTCCTGTCCTTCACCATCGCCTGAAGTTTGTTGAAACTCATGTCCATTGAGTCAGTGATGCTGTCCAAATGTCTCATACTCTTTCACCCTCTTCTCCTCCTGCCTTCAATCTTTCTCAACATCAGGGTCATTTCCAAAGAGTTGGTTTTTCACATCAGGTGGCCAAAGTGTTAGAGCTTCAGCTTCAGCATCTATCCTTCCAATGCATATTCAGAGTTGATTTCCTTTAAGATATACTGGTTTGATCTCTTCGCTGTCCAGGGAACTCTCAAGAGTCTTCCTTAGAACCACAATTCAAAAGCATCAGTACTTCGGCACTCAGCCTTCTTTATGGTCCAACTTTCACATCTATTCATGACTACTGGAAAAGCCATAGCTTCGACTTGATGGACCTTTGTTGGCCAAGTGATATCTCTGCTTTTTAAAATACTGTCTAGTTTTGTCATAGCTTTTCTTCCAAGGACCAACCATCTTTTAATTTTGTGGCTGCAGTCATTGTCTGCAATGATTTTAAAACCCAGGAAAATAAAGTCTGTTACTCTTCCCACTTTTTCCCTATTTGCCATGAAGTGAAGGGACCTGAAGCCATTATCTTAGTTTTTTTAAATGTTGAGTTTTAAGCAAGCTTTTTTACTCTCCTTTTTCTACCCTCATCAAGAGACTCTTTAGTTTCTCTTCACTTTCTGCCATTAGAGTGGTATCATCCAATTCCAATGTGCCAAAAATGTATTAATGATGGACAAGATAGAACCTAGAAGACTAGGGGATTCTATTATATATTTGGACATAACCTGAGCCTCTCCTACTTTAGATAGCCTCAAGTTACCTCAAAGGGAGAGAAATATGGAATCCATGACTGGAAGCAGTAAAATCCAATCTCTCTTTTTTTTTTTTAACTACAAATGGACAATATGGACAGCAACTATTTTAGAATTTAAAAATTAAGTATGGTCTCCAGCAGATGCATTTCAACTTGATATAGAAACATAAATATGTAAAATTAGAAATCACATTTGCATAACCAAGCCTTATTTTTCTAACATTAAAATAGAAAAGCAGATGCTCGATAGGAAAATATAATATGGAAAAATAGTCCCCAGAAGCTAGGTATAAGGTACAACTTGTCATGTCATGTTTAAAATGGAAAGTGGCACCTAACGCAGTTTCAATTTTTTCCCAAATAGAAATTTCATCAGATAATCTGTGGTTCTGGTATGTCACAAAGGGCTCTTTTATCTGGCTGTAGGCTAGCTCCCCGGATGAGGCAATGGCACCCCACTCCGGTACTCTTGCCTGGAAAATCCCATGGACAGAGGAGCCTGGTGGGCTGCAGTCCATGGGGTTGCAAAGAGTCGTACACAACTCAGCAACTTCACTTTCACTTTTCACTTTCATGCATTGGAGAAGGAAATGGCAACCCACTCCAGTGTTCTTGCCTGGAGGATCCCAGGGACGGGGGTGCCTGGTGCGCTGCTGTCTATGGGGTCGCACAGAGTCAGACCCGACTGAAGCGACTTAGCAGCAGCAGGCTAGCTCCCTGTGTAAGGAACCTTTCTTTCTAAGAGGGGTTTATTGTCAGGCAAGGCTTTCTTCAAGTTGTGTTCCAACAAAGTCATTCCCTTCAGTAACTGAAGGTTTTCTAAGGTGTGTGTCTCTCCCTTTCTGATGGAGTGAAGAATAACCTTGCTTTGTGAGTGAGACATGAAAGGTCTTTTGCACACAGACTGAGCACAAGTGCTTTAGTGAGAAAATGTCTTAGATACCTCTGTTAGTGTTGTACACTTCCAGGAGATGGAGCTATGGCTCAGTCTGAATGCTCCTCTTTTCTGGCTCACTCAGAGGAAAGGAAAAGAAAAAAAAGCTTAAAATCTCAGAATCTCTTTTAAGCAGCTTAAAAACTAATCATTATTGCACAGCTCTGGGAAGTCGGAGATGGGTCGGAAACACAGGTACTGTGTAGATTTGGTACAGAAAACGCCCCCCGCCCCGCTTCAAGCCCTTTAAAACACTGCTGGTGTATGACAATCAAAAGGGGTTAAAAATCCAAGATTCTGGTGTAGAGAACTCACTATTTTTGACCTTGTAAGAGGGAGGGGAAAAAAAAACAACAATAGTTTAGAAAAGGATAAAAGTAAGCAGAGTTGTTGTTGATGGTTATTTGTTTTTAACGGAAGCCAGGTCATCCCAAAATCTAGAGAATACTTATAGAATTATTAAAATGGTGCTATTTTTCCATCTGTTTACTCTAAAATATTTTTACCTAAAGGTCTTCCCTTCCATCTGATGTTTTTAAGGTTTATTAGTAATCAGAATATTGCATTCCCAAGTTTGTGGTATATGATTTCATTTCATTTTGTAATTTCTTTGTAAGAAACCTCCTATTTGTGACTGATTTCTCAAAAAACAGTCATAGAATTAAGTTACCAGCCATGCAGGGCAATCATTTCATCATGCAAACCCACGTGATACAGAGGAAAACTGTTCTGGATGGGGGTTGCTTCAGGGATGAAGTTGTTCCTCCTGATAGGTAACCAGCTGTTTCAAAAACAATATCATAGCAGGAACTGCAGAAATTACACAACAGCATGAAAATAACAATAATTGCCTTTGAATGGTGTTTACATTCATGTAAACATGGAAAGGATGTCCCCATGAACTTTACCTTCTTTGAACCCCTCATGACTATCCGAGTATGAGAGATCGGTGTAATCATGTACTCAGTTCACCAGTGAGGCTTGGTGGGATGGATTTGACCGAGGTCTTATTGTTAGTTAGTGGAAGGGTTTGGCTTATAATCTAATTCTTCTAATTCCTAACCTTGTGTATTGGCGGCACGTGCAGTGAGGATTCTTTGCTGTTTTATTTTGGGTCTGTGTGTGTGTTGCTGTGGTTGTTTTAGTTGCTAAGTCATGTCTGACTCTTTTGTGACCCTATGGATTGTAGCCCACCAGGTGCCTCTGTCCATGGAATTTCCCAGGCAAGAACAGCTGAATGTGTTGCCATTTCTTCCTCCTGGGAGCAGGGAGCAATGATGCAAATCCCCTTGGTCTGTAGCAGGCACTTGGGAACATCCTCTTGTTTGTTAGGACTCTCCAGGGATGCAAAGTGTTACCAGGCTTTCCCCTGAAACTCTGGGAGGCCCTTGTGGAGTTTGGAGCCATCTACATCGCATTGTTTGAAATATTAATAGAAGCATAATCAAGCAAGTCTTTCTACTATTTAATGCCACAATTTCATCATTCTAATTCTTTTGTGATTGCTTTTCATTTATGAGTGATAACATTTGAGTTTGTGCATTCTTCCTAAACTTCAAATTCTCTTCACAATTCTTGATTTCTTAGTTTACTTAACACTACAGGAGTGGTGATGTCTGTTTACTGAGTCAAAATTAATTATATTAAAGAGAAAAAGTTGAATTTTCTCCTAACAACAAGATGATATTTTTTCTGTATAGATATGAAGATGAATTTTTATAATACACAGTTGCGATTTTTCTCCTACATTCTAGTAACTAGAAATACTGTAGCTGGGTAGAAATGCTATTCATCACGCTCATTATTTTTCAGTATACTCTAGATATGAAAGGAAGGACACGCACTTCAACCTTGGACCTGAGTGTGAATTCTCTTTCTCTTACCAGCTATGCAGCATGAGTAAAGTATGTGCCAATTCTGGATTTCTTCAACCATAAAATAGAGAGATGCCTGAACTTACAAGGGTATACTGAATAGCATAATATATCTTCAGTGCTGCTAATATGTTACAGGGCTGTTCTGTTGCCAGGCACACTTTCTACACTATTCTTTCTGTCTTTTCTAACACTGTGCTTTGGTGTTTATCTGGATGTGTGAGTGCTTTTAATTCCGGTCTGAATTTAATTGAAGAAACCAGTCATGTCTTATGCCAAAGACATGATAATTTACTTACTCTCTGAATTGGGTAGGTTTTATTTCCATGTTAAAGATTTGAGCACTGCACACATGCTAAGTTGCTTCAGCCATGTCCAACTCTTTGAGACCCTATGGACTGTAGCCCATCAGGCTCCTCTGTCGATGGAATTTTCTAGGCAAGAACACTGGAGTGGGCCACTACACCCTCCTCCAGAGGAATGTAAATGCTCCTTTCCAAAGACTAAGGGGAAGTGAAACAGGATGAAAATGAAATTATCCCCCAAAGGATTCGCCAACAGTCTCTAGTGTTTCATGTGGGCTGGGTGGGTGCTGTGAGAAAAATCTCCTTGGAACCAGTGGTGGGTAAGAAACTGCTTGCCTGTCGTTGCCACTGCAGAAAATTGGCTCCGAAATGACTATTCTGTGTTAGTTTTACCTGCGCATTTTCAGTTGTCACAAACCTACTCAGGGGACCCCAAAGAAAAGCTTTTTTCCCAGACCAGGAAGTCTACAGGGGTCTGAGAATAGGAATCCGCCAACGTGAAATTAAAGTCATAAGGAAAGCACATTTACAAAGACTCTTTTCCTTTTAACAAACAAAAAGGAAGCTGTCCCACCAGGCATGGATTTTTCCAAGTATTACTGCAGTTATTGTTTTTTTAAGACTCTCCAAATATAAAATAGGAGAGAAACAAAAATGTGCCATTTCGCATTTTTGTATGTTTTCCTTCGGAATGGTCTCATATGATAATGATACATATAACTTATTATTCTGTCTTGCACCTATAAGTTATAGGTTTCAGTTAGGGAGGGTGTCAGTGTGCTATACACAGAGTCGCATTGTTAGTTATATATTTCATAACTTTTGGGTGAATATAATGCAAGAAAAGCCAAATGCTGGGCATGTACTTTATAGTTACCTCTGTCAGATATAAGGATGGTTTTTTTGTTTGTTTTAGAAAAATTAACTCTCTCTATTCTAATTCTGCTTGATCTCTGGCTGATTTACTTTGGCTCTTCATTTTAATGGTAGCACTTGAAAAATCACGGAAAAACAAACCATAAACTCTACTCTTTAAATCTCGTGTCTGGAGAAAAGAAGCCTGTGGATTAATGTTAAAGAGAGGTGAGAAAAATGTAAATGGTACACAATTTCAGAAAAGAAAGAGCAGCTGTTTACATCTCCTCTCTCTCACTCCATAGCATTCATTCTTATTTCTTGTTAATGAAGGCTTTCGCGGTACCCACAAGACAACAGGGATAAAGTGACGGGCCAGTCTTGAGATTCAGTAACAGTTTGTCTCCAGACTTTACAAACACAGTGGCTTCAGTGGCTTGTGTTTGCAGGTGATGATGACAATAGCTTATAGGAAACACTCCCTTTATGCGAGCACTCACCAGCAAGGTTGGTAAATACACCGTTAATCATATTATCATTAAGTGCACGCAGTCATCGCTCAATTATCACTGCTAATGAAGAGGAGCAGTGGAGTGGGTAATACAACATGGCAGCTAGAATCATTTATATTCGAGTCAAAATGACTTTTTTGTACTTACATTTGAATATAATTGGTTCTGATATTCTGGGATTCCTAGCTGAGCGCCCAGCAGGCAGGAGGGTTCCTGCCAATGATCTAGCCCCTCGTTCCCTCCTAGAAGGAAAAGAAGCACATGGGTTTGTCCCTCAAGGAACCTCTCTGCACCTTGGGGTCTGCTCCCCAAGCCCTGGCCGGGCCCAGGTCTCTGCATTTGCAGCTTCCCAGGCCAACCCCGGTGGAGTGGGAGGCATTCAGGGGAGATTTGACCTGCCTGCTGTTTATGTGTCTGTAAACCACAGGTGGATAAGTGAAAGCCAATGTCACTAGAAAACATTTTCATGAGATTAAAAAAAAATGTATGAGAAATCAGAGAAGGAGTTCTGGCCAGTTTGCTAATATAGCCACTTCATGAAAAACTGAGCTTGTGAGTTGATTGACCATAACCCGAAGGCAGAGGCATCGCTGATATCTGCACTCCCTGCCATTTAATAGACTTAATGCTATAGTTCTCCATTTCTTTGGTCCTTGTATTTCCTAACTTTAGCCTGATTGTTGGGTTGGCTCTAGTTTTTAAAGGGGAGAGGGGAGCATATTTGGGAATTACAGCAGGTGCCTGAGGGGATGGTAGATGCTTCTGGAGCAGTGTGGTATTAGAAATAATGCTGCAGTAGAAAGGCTGCGATGGTCTTGCAGTATCAGTGCAATCAGACAGTGGAGTGAAATGCTGAGATCATTTTATTACGGAAAGAATGAGACATGCGGAGGAAAGGAATTTATATATATATATATATGGGTTTATATATGTGTGTGTTTAAATATACATGTACATGGGCTTCCCTTGTGGCTCAGCTGGTAAAGAATCTGCCAACAATGCGGGAGACCTGGGTTCAATCCCTGGGTTGGAAAGATCTCCTGGATGAGGGAAAGGCTATCCACTCCAATATTTTTGGCTGGAGAATTTCAAGGAGTGTATAATCCTCGGGGTGACAAAGAGACATGACTTAGCAACTTTCTCTTCACCTCACTTCACATATATATATATATATATGTGTGTGTGTGTGTGTGTGTGTGTGTGTATACACACACACACACATATATGTGTGCATGCTAAGTTGCTTCAGCCGTGTCCAACTCTTTGTGACCCTATGGACTGTGACCTGCCAGGGTCTTTTGACCCTGAGATTTTCCACGGAAGAATACTAGAACAAATTGTAATTTCTTCCTCCAGGGTATCTTCCCAATCCAGGGATTGAACCTGCGTCTCTTATGTCTCTTGCATTGGCAGACGGGTTCTTTACCACTAGCACCACCATATATATAATCTTAACATACTGACAGACATATTTTTCTGCTAAGAATATTTTTTCTTTTCTTTTTCCTTATTTTTTAAATGCCCGATCTTTGTTTGAATACCATCACTCATCATTATAAACATATTGTTTAAGAATACTTCTTACTTTTCCAGAGGTAGATGAAAAATTATCGACTAGTAGAAAAGGGAGAAACTTATGAACTGCCTGAGGGGTAACAATGATAAAGATCATAGTTTTAAGAGTCGTTCAAGGAAGACTAGAGGATATTGATAGGACTCAAAGAAAATGATGAGAACTTTATTCAGTAAGTACTATCTGCCTTGGATCGTTTGTGATGCTGTAATAAAATTCTAGAGACTGTGCAACTTGGAAACAACTGAAATGTATTTCTCAAGGTTCTAGGGTTTGGAAATCTGAGGCCAGAGTACCCACATGGTCAAATGAGGGTCCTCTTCTGGGTTACAGGCTTCTCCTTGTATCCTCGCATGACGAAGGGGCTAGAGATCTCCCTGGAGCCTTTTTATAAGGGCATTAATCTCATTCATGAGAATTCTACTCTAAATTACTAATTTTTGGTCCATTTGGCAGTCATACTGATATTATCTTCATTGTATATCATGCTTTTGCCTTGCTCTTAATTTATTATCAGGTTAAGTTAATATTCAATCATTGTATTTAGAATTAATGGTGATGGAAGAGTTGTTTGGTGTTAGACGTTAACAATTTTGCATGTGTCCACATTTACATGGAGAACATCAAAGGTACCACTGAAATTATACAATAATTTCTTACGCAGTAAATGCAGATGGCTCTCTGAATTATCATCAGTACTTTGCTTTTAAACTGGTTCTATCCACCAGTGTGTGTATCGTCTGCCCTGTCAAGCACTGCTCCAAGAGCACAACTTGATTTGTATCTATTGGGAAGATAACAAAATCAATGCATGGAAGTCAAGTGTAAATTAGTTGTTTCCTACTGCCCTTTAACCTGTGTAGTAGAGAACTAAGGACTACATGCCTGTGTAGAACTGGCTCAAACCCTCTGTCCTCTGTTGCTCTCCCAGCATTTTCACACCTTCTGCCATCTGGAATGTTCTGTCATTCAAGGTCTACCTCTCTTTAGGCAGTGGGATCTACAGCATGCTTGGAATATCTGTGTTCTTATATTAAACTGTCATTTACCCTACTTTCCAAAAGTATAGCCAAATATATCTGATCTGATGCTAAGGGTGGAAACAAAAAGCGTAACACATATGAACAGAAAAATGCCAGTGTATGAAGCCAGAAGCCACTCAGGACATGTTCTCCTTTGTCCCAGCTGGTCTCTGCAGCTTCCTCTATAATGTCAGGAGTTTCCAAATATAAACTTGCAATTATCATTCCCTCTACTCAGAAATCATCAGTGAGCTTCATTGCCTCCTGTGTCAAGTACAAATAGCATACGTAGGTCAGAGTCCAGTAACCTTCATAAAACGTTTGTTTCCTTCCAATCTCATCTCTCATTGTGTAAAACTTTTGAGTCAAAAGGCTGAAGTGGAGCATGCCTTTGTTCCTGCTGTGTTCCAGAGTGAAATATGCTTTTGATTCTGAAGTTATTATGTAAATTCTAACTATACAAGGTCCATTATCAAGTGCTACTTTCTCAGTGAAGCCTTGTAACATTCACAGACCACCATGCTTCTTTCACTGGCACCATTCATGATCTTTTTCATATACGTTGACAGTCCACTAATTTGCTAACTCCTTACTCTACTGTGTAACTTCATGAATTCCTAAGGCTCAGGTGATAATGAATACTCATTAAATGTGCCTGATGATAATGACAGCAATGATTTTGATAAGGATTATGGCCTGGAATGTGTATTGGTTTGGAATAAAAAATGGTCATATATTTAGAGGAACTATGTTGAAAAAACTAAAAAACATAGCTCACTGATGGGAAAGTTCATTTAAAAAAATATGTATTGGTTATTCAAATTTGTAATTTTTAATATATTTGTCTATTAAGATATTTGATTCTGGTATTTATTACACTTACACATGGAAGAGGCTAATGGAATTCAATGATGCATGATATGTATGTCATATATTTTACAGTTCAACATATATTTAATACAAACTTGCCATGATATTCGTATCCTTAACATTTCTTTTACAATTTTGTTCCTATGATAGTTGTGCTTAAAATATCATAAGACATAATTCATGTATGCCATGGATCCCTGTATTAAAGAATGTGAAAAAATTAATATATCAGTGTTAGATTTTTCGAAGTGTTCATAGTGTGGGATGGCCCAGTTCTTTTGTGCTAAATCTTTTAGAAATTATCCAACTCCACTGAGGTGGAATCTAGTTCTCTTTCTCCTCTAATCTAAACCCCAGGGCCACTGTTATATGAGCATTTTATCCTGCTAAATTAAGAAGCCCATCCTTGTTGTTTTGTGTGTACTTTATTTAGGCCATCAGCAGACAAAATGGAAATTGTATTTCGTAACCCACAGTGTGGCCCACAGGGGAAATGAGGAGTTGATAAGTATATATCCAGTACACTTACTCAAAGTGATAATTAAAACTGGAGCACAGAAATGCAGAAGGAAACTTGGAACGAAATTGTCAATCTAAAAATTGTCAATTTAAAAATCTTGCCTAATTCTTTCTGCAAACCGTGGTTCCCAATAATCTATCACAGACTCACCTCTGTCCACCTGGGTTCAAATTAGAAGAAGGGAAAAAAAAAACATAGAAAATGTGTCTGTATGCAGGGAGCCCTGCTGGTGCCACAGTAGTTAAGATAGTATTGGCATTGCCCCCATTACCTTCTAGGATAAAAAATTAGCTAAGAGGTCAAATACATGGGTGGGTTCATGTTTATATTAATTAGTTAATCTATTAAATTATTTTTTGATTCAGATGGAAAACTGTATTCTTCCACTTTAAAGACCACCTTGAAATAGTTATTTCAAATGTTTTTTGCTCAAATACAGCCTGCCACACTTCCTCCAGAAGCTAGGCTCTTATATATGGCTGTGTCAAATCTTTGTCTTTCCGGTTTCTGCATCTTAGCATTCTACTTTAAGAAATAAAATTCTATAATTATTGAATTGCAAAAATAAAGAGAACATATGTTGATCAATTTCTGCCATACATTTTTATTTCCTGACTTCAGATTCAGTTTTTTTTTCTCAACTGTCAAGCAAATACTATAGAAAGTAATCTTTGTTGTAGCATCCCAAAACATTTTTTTAGCCATATGTATACTGTTGAAATGGAGAAGGCAATGACACCCCACTCCAGTCCTCTTGCCTGGAAAATCCCATGGATGGAAGAGCCTGGTGGGCCGCAGTCCATGGGGTTGCTAAGAGTCGGACACGACTGAGCGACTTTACTTTCACTTTTCATTTTCATGCATTGAAGAAGGAAATGGCAACCCGCTCCAGTGTTCTTGCCTGGAGAATCCCAGGGACGGGGGAGCCTGGTGGGCTGCTGTCTCTGGAGTCACACAGAGTCAGACACGACTGAAGCGACTACGCAGCAGCATACTGTTGAAAACATCTAA
>NW_011494622.1:1187156-1223036 GCF_000754665.1 Bison bison bison
TTTTTTTAGCCATATGTATACTGTTGAAATGGAGAAGGCAATGACACCCCACTCCAGTCCTCTTGCCTGGAAAATCCCATGGATGGAAGAGCCTGGTGGGCCGCAGTCCATGGGGTTGCTAAGAGTCAGACACGACTGAGCGACTTTACTTTCACTTTTCACTTTCATGCATTGAAGAATTGAATCCCAGGGACGGGGGAGCCTGGTGGGCTGCCGTCTCTGGAGTCACACAGAGTCAGACACGACTGAAGCGACTACGCAGCAGCATACTGTTGAAAATATCTAAAATAGTTAAAAACTGAGAAATGATTTAGATACATATCTCTGGGTTCAAATCTGGACTTAACACTAAGTGGTCTTAGGCATATTACTGAAATTGTCTAAGTTTTAATGTCTTCATCTAAAAAATGGGAATAAAAATAATACTTAAGCTTAGACACTTTTGTGAAATTTTAATACATAAGCAGAGCTTGTCCCAGTACTCATCCCAAAGTAAGTGCTTGATAAATGACAACTCTTAACAAAATATCAGGTACCCAAAAAGTAGTTGAGCAATAAAACAAAGCTTCCAAATAAGGCATTCTCAAAACCAAAGTAGTACAATGAATTAAATGAACATGTAATAAAATTATTTTCCAATGTAGGTATGTAAGAACTTTGTAGATGTTTACTCTTCTCCTGGATGTATAATGTAAAACACCTTTAGAAATTTTTTTCTGAGACTAACTCCAGTACTTTGGCCACCTCATGCGAAGAGTTGACTCATTGGAAAAGACTCTGATGCTGGGAGGGATTGGGGGCAGGAGGAGAAGGGGACGACAGAGGATGAGATGGCTGGATGGCATCACTGACTCAATGGACGTGAGTCTGAGTGAACTCCGGGAGTTGGTGATGGACAGGGAGGCCTAGCGTGCTGTGATTCATGGGGTTGCAAAGAGTCGGACACGACTGAGCGACTGAACTGAACTGAAGTACAGGGTAAAGCATTAAATGTGGATACACCAGGGTCAAGATATAAACTATTCATTTAAAAGACTGTGTATTTACTGTGGTGGGTCATGCCCAGGGTACTATATTCTAGAAGACAAAGAGAGGGAGAGGTGGATAGAGAGGTTGATTGCCCCAGAGATCAAGTGTTTAGGAAAAATAGTAGATAAAATCTTGGCACTTACAATTACCTGGACAGTGAAGCCTATCAGCAGTGTCCTAATATACAAGAAGCTTCAGAATAACCAGCATAATTGCCTGTAGTATCTGCTGCTGAGCCACATGCTGCTGCTAGAAAAATCTTTCCTCCCACACTGGACATCAGGGAGGTGAAGCCGTGCTTAAGACCAGCAGAACAGCCTCATGAACTGCATGCCGGGGTTATTCTCAGTATATGTTCACCTTGTAAACCAAAGAAAAAATATTATAATAACCCCAACAGATTATTACAGTATGGATCCCATATTCACAAAGCCATTTACCTTTACAGGTCACTATTAAGCACCAGTATGTTTTAAAACATGCTTTCAATGAGACTGATCCTATCAGATGCTAAGTAGCCATTATCAAGGTTATTGAGAGACACTCACCCCTATTCAAAGGACAGGTTTCTGACCCAGATGTACACACGTGAGACATGTGTAAATTAGGCAATTTATCAAATGTGCTGTAAGTGGTGTATGCATGCGTGCGTGCATGCTAAGTCCCTTCAGTTGTGTCCAACTCTTGTGACCCTATAGACCATAGCCCACAAGGCTCTTCTGCCCATGGGATGCTCCAGGCAAGAATACTGGAGTGGGTTGCCATGCCCTCCTCCAGGGGATCTTTCTGACCCAGGGATTGAACCCATGTCTCTTACATCTCCTCCGTTGGCAAGCAAGTTCTTTCCTACCAGCACTACCTGGGGAGCCCATGTACGGTATATAAATACCCTTTATACACCATTTGCTGTAGAAAGTAATCCTACTGTGAATCTTTGTGTTTAATCCATGCTTTCACAGATATATAGAGAATCTAAAACTTTCAAGTTTTAGAAGAAAGAACAGGAGCTAAGAGATATTGAATACTTACACTGTGTCAAGCAATAACCCACATGTTTTGATTGTTTATATTATTTAATTCTCACCAAAACACTATTTAAAAGTACAAAATTAAAGTTGAGAGAGTCAAGTCACTTGCTCAAGGTGACATATACTTGCATAGGTTATCTGTCTGTTTATCCAACACACTCTTGAGATTTGAAAGGCACGTGGATCTGATTTTCAGCACTTACTGTTCTTTATGCCTGTTGCTTTCAACCTGTGAGTTGTAGATATTTAGAGGAATATCAGATTTAGTACACATATGGATCCCTCCCAACAAGCATATTCTGGGAACTAAGTAAGTAGTTTGTCTTCATGTTAGACCATTTATTGCATATAGGTGTTATGATAAATAAAACACAAATCCACCTAAAACATGTCTGCCATATAGACTATTTAGTCAATATTTTTGTTTCACTCAACATGCAGTAAAAGTTAGAAATACTAAAATTGGAAGTTCCATGAAAGGTTTGACATTTAAAATGAATTTTTCAAAATAGGGGAGCCTATTAAGCTGTATGTAAATATAGACACACTTTTGAAATTTTAACCTCTCCAAGTGTGAAATAAACACAAACATTAATAGTTTCAGAACAGTTACCCAAACATGGCCAGATTCTGGTGTGTGATGCTCCCACAAAGCGTTCTGCAGGCTCCAGGGTTGGAGTGGGCTTGGAACTGGGCCCAAGAAGAGCGTCTGCAGCTGCCAATCCAATGGCTGCCTGCACCGGCCTTGCTAACAGGAGAGTGTCTTGTCAGGCTTTACAATTTTATTAACATGCAGAGAGTGAGAGGCAGCATCAGGGCTACTCGCTTGATGACTAAAGCACAATGTCTCATCCTGCTGTTGTTGCTCAGTCGCTAAGTTGTGTCTGATTCTTTGCAGCCCCATGGACTGCAGCTCGCCAGGCTCCTCTGTCCTCCACTGTCTCCTGGAGCTTGCTCAAATTCATGTCCTTTGAGTCCGCGATGCCATCCAACCATCTCATCCTCTGTCGTCCTCTTCTTCTGCCATCAATCTTTCCCCACATCAGGGTCTTTTCTGGTGGCCAAAGTATTAGAGCTTCAGCTTCAGCATCAGTCCTTCCAGTGAATATTCAGGGTTGATTTCCTTTACAATCGACTGATTTGATCTTCTTACAGTCCAAGGGACTCTCAAGAGTCTTCTCCAGCACCAGAATTTGAAAGCATTAGTTCTTCAGCGCTCAGCCTTCTTTATGGTCCAACTCTCACATCTGTATGTGACTACTGGAAAAACCATAACTTTGACCATATGGACCTTTGTCAGCAAAGTGATGTCTGCTTTTTAATACACTGTCTGGATTTGTTATAGCTTTCCTTCAAAGGATCAAGCGTTTTTTAATTTCCTAACTGCAGTCACTGTATATTGGCCTATTTCTACTTTTTCTGGTGCATTCCCATCGTTCCTCTTTTGACCAAAAGAGGACCTTTTTTGATCTAAAGCTCGAGGCACTGCAAAATATCATGTTATTGGAGAATTTGACTCCATGGGGTATCATGGTTATCTCAACTTAGTCGGAGTGTGTTCTTTTATAAGGCCAGGATGGTTCTATAGCAAATGAGAGTTTATGAAAGGTATGTTATTGCATCAGTATAATTAATAGCATTTTCATGGTCCCAAATAGTTAATACACTTCGTGGAACTTCTCACTTAGCACAAGAATAATGACTCAAGACACTGGGGAGAGACAGGAACAATACGTTTAGTTTTTATTTTATTTCAATAATTGTTTTGGTTTTCTTTTTGACCTCTATCATGCAGCTAATGAAGTTAGTGATTTGGGGTCTAGGTAAACATTTTGCTTGACGTACTATTGTGATAATTAAAATGACTGTTTTAGTACAGCTTTTTTGGAGTTATTTGAAACTAAAACTCTTTTTCTTTTCTTTTTTTTTTTTCTCTTATTCTGTGTGAGATTGAAAATGTCTATCAACACATTCTAGGATCTGTTAATCTGCTTTTGGAGAAACCTGCCTGCCACTGCTTTTTAAAATCAGCGGTCAGCTACTTACTGACTGTAAAACATTATTTTCATCAGCATCTACTTAGGAGTTTTATTGTTTGCTCTTAAAATACTCATACGTGCTCCCAGACATTTCTCCATCCTTCAGACCCTTTGTCCTCTTAACTCTGACCACACAATAGATCAAGAGAGGTTGAGAATTGGAAGTCCCAGGTGGGAATTCTTCTAATTCTTTTTTGCTTGCTTTTTTGTTTGTTTAAATAAACGGAAACTACCTGTAGCCTTGTTGGATGGTAGAGGAAGACTGATTTTTCTGTTAATACTCTCTCAACCCACTCCAGTATCATTGCCTGGAAAATCTCATGGACGGAGGAGCCTGGTGAGCTGCAGTCCATGGGGTCGCAAAGAGTCGGGCATGACTGAGCAACTAACAAGATAACAAGATAAACGACAGAAACAAGAGAGTTTACAGTAGCTTAAAATCACTTTGCTGTACAGCAGAAACTAACACAACATTTTAAATCAACTATACTTGAATTAAAAAAGGCTTCTGATAAAGTTTTTAGTTGCCAGTCACACTCAGTGTGAGATGCCTGACACCAGGGACTAGATCGGATGATCTTAGAGCAACAGTCTCTAAGATCTATGTCCACATTTTCATTAAGATAGAGTTCTTACTACTTCTGCACGCAGACTTGATGAGTCTTATTACTTGTCAAACACAAATTTGGTATGACTGTAGGCCTCCTTTTGCTGTCCTTCACTTTGAAATCCTCTCTCTTTTAAGTGAAATCTACTGCCACATTATCTAAATTTAAACCTACATTTAATATATTTTTAGAACTGCTTTTATCTGAAAGCATAATTTCCATTTTTTAGTACATCATTTTAAAATACACAGATGAAGGATTCTTTATACACGTGAGTGATTGATAGATAGCTAATGAAAGTCTGTTCACTATTTGTTACATGTGTAACACCCATTTCAGGTGAGAAGAGTTAAACTTGTGCAACAGAGTCAGAAAAACACTTTTGTTTTAGTCCAGGCTTCTTGGGATTAAATTATCACCAAGGAAAATGTCTCACATATTACAATAAGTGCAAAATTTAGAAAACTTAAACTAGTCATATTTGCAGACATAGCACAGCCCAGAGACTATCTATCACCAAGGGTCTTGTGGTTTGCAAAAAAAAAAAAAAAAACTGGCTAATTTTACTGCACAAATGTTTAGTTTGTCAAGCATTTCCTTTTATATTTGAAAATGAACTTTGATTCATTTGTGTTGAGAAGTATAAGTCAAGCATTAAAAGTCCCACTTTTTGTAGATAATAATTTAATTTCTTGCCCTCATAATTCGGTTTGACAGATGTTTGAATTTATTAGAATAATTCCTCAAACTGAAAAAGAAAGCCTGCTGTTAATCCTTTCAAATCTCTGGAAGTTTTTCAAATTCCAATTTCCTGAATACAGCTCACAAAAATAATTATTGGTGAAGAAAGTCATGGTTATTGTTTGTTGCAGTAAGTGATCACTGTGTTTACAGAATCTTAGTAGAACCTTGGAGTGGGAGAGGAAAAGAAAAATGAGATTTTGGAAATGTTTGAGCAGGAGCTTGGTTAAGATTGGGCAAGTTGGTGACCTAATGGTTGGAGGTTGGTCGACATGACAAGGCAAGGCTTCCAAAGTATCTTGTAGAGACTTGAGAATATTGAGCTGTTCTGTATTAGTGGTCCTGTACTTGTAGAAAGCAAAAAGTAAAGTTATTTGTACTTTTACCTCTCTAGGTTAAGAGTTATCTAAAATAGTAAAGATATGTTAACTTATCCAGTAAGCTGTGGAGGTGTATATGGTTTTGGCTGCAATTTGAATATAGTGGCCATACCACCAACCAGCGAACAGAGCCATGACACACACATACACACACACACACACACACACACACACACACACACATATATATTTATTGCAAGAAATTATAGGCAAAAATCATAGTTTTAAATTTAAGAGCTGAAGTCACTATAAATAATTTGATATTTTTATTAAGCATTTGATTATATAGTCCTTTTAAAATTATCATCCATAAAAACCAAAATTATTTTGAAATTGTATTCAGTATCTAAAACCACGGTTGTTGTTTAGACACAAATCATGTCTGACTCTTCGCAACCTCAGGACAGCGGCATGCCAGGCTTCCCTGTTCCTCACCATCTCCCGGAGTTTGCCCACATTCATGTCCATAGAGTTGGTGGTGCCATCCAACCATCTCATCCTCCGTGACCCTCTTCTTCTGCCTACAATCATTCCCAGCATCAGGGTCTTTTCCAGTGAGTTGGCTGTTCACATCAGGTGGCCAAAATATTGGGACAGTAAAGGAAAGAAAAAAAAAAAATCAGCCCTACCTAATGCCAGGAAGACTAAAAATACTGTACTATAAGAAGGCAGAAATTTAACTTAACCTGTAGTGTGCATAATTTTTAAATTATAATAAAACATAGTTTCTAATGGAAATTATAGAGAGAAAGAGAAATATATTATAATTTTTGTTCTTCCTTTTTTATTTTCTGGATAATCAGCATATGAGAGACAGATGCCTGTTTTACTCTTTGGCCCACACTTAATATTTCCATAAATATTTTCCCACTTTTCTTTCATTAACATCTCAATTTCTTGATTTTCACAAGGTCTTATAATGTATGCCTGATAGCTGTATTTTTATCTCCATTGAGTAGATAACAGAATTATTTTTCAAAGAGGATATGGGTCTGGCAAAAGACAACTAATAAAGGTAGATCTGCGCCTTGAACCTAGATCTTCTGACTTGGAATGCTTCTTTTTCACCAAGGGATTTATTAACCATTATTTTTTCAGACTTCATTTACTGTTCTGGTTTTTAAGAAGTACAATTCAGAAAGTTCTGTATGAGGTCCTAGTGGATTTTTCCAATATGAAATGATTTGTTGCCAGCAGGTAATTTAAACAGAATCAGAACTAGGTAAGCATGTGAAAAGACAGGAAAAATTCCCCCTCTTCCCTCATCCTCAGTAAGCTCTGTCTCCTTTTTCTCCTCATTGCCTCCTATTATCATCCCATGGAAAATTTCCTCCAGAGGAAACCATCTGAAATTCATTGATATTAATTTTTAAAAGAGCAATAATGACCACTAAAAGTATTAAGTTCTGACCCTTCTCCCTTCCACTGGGATTTTTGTATTCCAAGTAATTAGGTAGAGGAATACTGTTTTAATTGTCAACGAGAGCCTGTGGGTTTTTTGTCTTTTGTTTTTAATTTAAGCCAAGAGGTTTATCATTTTCTAGCACATCTGTGATGAGACGTGTATTCCATACACACTGGATTTTTAGAGTAGCAGTTTCTGTTCCATTTTCTCATTGGAATAAAGGAACTTCCTGCCTTATCAGATGCAGGAAGACAAAATAACATATATGCTCTCATACTTTCTGATTCTGTACAGCCATAGCACAGCACATAACTGTAAAGGGAAAGCTTACTCTAAGCTCCTTCTCTGTTGACTGGCACATCCGGATGTTCATTGTCCAAATGTTTCATTCTTTCACTCAAAAAATGATTGAGTCCCTACCATGACCTAATTCTACGCACTTGGGATTCTGTTGTGAACATAACAGGCAGGTATCCCTGCCTTCATAGAACTTGTATTTTGTGGTTTTCCCCAAAATCAAATGCCCAAAAATAAGCCTCCGGTTTCATCTTTGATTAATTTAGAAAACAGATTCAAAATCTGTTTTAACAACAGAAGATAAATAGATCACAATGTATCATTTAATTGTTTATTTTATTAATATTAGCTGGTGTTTGAAATACAAAGATGTATAAGGCAGTGGTTCTTCCTCTGAGTGGAGAAGACACAGGTAGAAATAAAAATAGTACAATATATAAGTATAATAATGCAAGAAGTCTTCTTTGGTTACCCAAGCTAAAGTGAACTTTCGTCCATTTAGTGCCTTACCTGTCCTGGTTTCCTTCTTTATTTTCCACTCATCACTCTCCATGTATTCTGTATTTCATGTATTTGCATGTTTCTTGCTTGAATTCCTGTGAGAGGTAAGCCACATGAGGTCAGATTTCTTGGCTAGGGCGTTTCACTGCTGTACCCTCAGCTTCTGGAGCAGTACCTGATACAAACAGGTGCTCTATAAACAGTTTCTTCCAAAAAAAATGTAGGAATTGTGGAAATTATCATCTGAATGAGTTTGGTTTTTACCCTGTAGACACAGAGATCCTAAGTGTTTTTAAACAAGATCAGTGTAGTAGGGAGACAAGCAGTAGCAAGGCTGCTACAGAAGAGGAGGATTTTGGAGGCAGGGACTGTTAAGAGCTAAAAATAAGGAGAGATATTTAGCTCCTGTTCCAGCTCTTTGCTAATTTTGACTCTGTAGGGAAACACTGTCTGTATCAACTCATAAGAATTACCATATCTTGCATGTAAACACAAAGGTTTCATTCAGAACACATAAGTCCTGAAAGAGTTAACCCACTGAACAAAGTGTTAAATGAATTTTCCAGATGTACCTGAAAAGTAGCTCGAACATGGGGCTATTCTGGCTCAGTATGTAACAGAATGGGGTTAAGAGAACTGTGTAAGGCTTGAAAAAGGAGAATCAGAGAAATTAGAAATAAAAGGGGCTATTAGATCATGTTGTCCATCACCTACCAAGGCAAATTGTTGCTGACAGTGTATTACAGCTTTACTCTTTGCAGTAGATTTTTACAGGCTTCCCAGGAGAGATTTCTTACCTGTCCAGAATAATGAATGGGATGATTTTTTTCCCCAGCATCTCACCACTAGAAAGCATAGCTTTTCACTGACACTGGTTTTTACTGGTTTAGAGAGCATGGTGAAGCCTAGCATCCTTTTCTAACAGCTTTGTGTGTTTGTAGGTACAAAATAGAGTCTGGACTGTTGGAAAGAGAAGTTCACAAGATTTCTCTCTCTTTTGTTTAGCACAATTATTTTTTTTATATAAGATGAAATATACTTAACCTGAGTGCCGTGTATTGAGGAGGAGGTCCATAGACTTGAAGAATCATTAAAAACTGAAAAATGTGAAACTCTTTGGATGATTAATTCAATTATTTTATTTTATTGGATCCTATGTATAAAATGCTAAAACACACACACACACAACCATTAGCCTGATGCATTTTATTAAAATTTACTGTGTTTTCTCTTAATTCATTTAACAATTGTCCTACCCACCCCTCTACCCCATCCCCAACTGCCATAACAAGGAATTCTCTGTTGTGTAGATGAATCCGTAGACTTCTCGAAAGGTTAAGGAAGGTGCTCAGGCATCTAATGGTCCTACCAGGAGAACCTGCAGCTCTAACTCGTCTTCCTGTGCTTTGTCTTATCCACTGCTTCTGGGGAGAAAGAGACTGTAGAACCACAGTGCTGGAAAACCTATCATGGTTACTTATCATAATCACTTGTAATGGCTTTTTAATTGGATCACTTGAACTCTTATCAGAAAATCAATTTTATGTCCTTTTCAACATGAAACATTATTACAATCAAATCCATTATTTTAAAAAAGATAAATATCTACATTCCACTTCCAGAGTTCCACAACTAAATCTAAAAATAGCTGAAATCGTAAACAAAAGCTTGCCTTGTTACTCATAAGCTATTTTAACTGATGGTAAAACATGAGTCTTAGATTCTTTAATCTGGCTGTCTTTCACAGATAACTTATTTATAAAATCTGTATCAGGATTTCCAAATGGTAATTTAGATTTTTTAACAATCTGTAGAATGCTAGCTGTTTTTTTTAAATTAAAAAATTAGTTTTTTTAAACTTGTGAATCACTTATTTATTAGAATGGGGCTTCCCAGGTTGCTCTAGTGGTAAAAGAACCCACTTCCTAATGCAGGAGACATGGATTCAATCCCTGGGTTGGGAAAATCTCCTGGAGTAGGAAATGGCAACCCACTCCAGTATCCTTACCAGGGAAATCCCATGGACAGAGGAGCCTGGCAGGCTACAGTCCTTAGAGTCTCAAAGAGGAACACACGACTGTACACAGACAGAACAAAGCACCAGTTATTAGAGTCTTTGGAGACTAGTGAGTCTGTATCTACAATTTCACTTCAGGGAAAATAATGATGATTCAAGGGGTTAAAAATTCCAGCATCTACAAGTTAGAAAATAGTCTGTGAAATGGAGGGGGTTGGTTTGGGGGCAACGTAGAAAGCTGATGGAATCGCTGGTGTTTACACTAATCATACTATGGATCAGGCGCTCTTCTGTTTGGTTTATAGATATTCATTTACTCTATCTCCGCAACAACCTGAATGAGTGGTCTAATTATTGTCCGCATTTCAAGGTCAAGAAAGCAGAGGCAGAGAGAAGGGAAGCAACTTGCCTGAGGAACACAGCTAAGGGTGGAACCAGAGATAAGCCCCCTGTTTGTCCTCTTCGCAGCTGCACAGTAGGGCCTCTGCTCAGCCCCCAGCATGGGGTATGAAACCAGTTTGTCACTTCTGTGTTTTTAATAGAAGCCAGAAACCCAGATTTTTTTTTCTTTTTAGTTAAAATATAATTGACATGCAACATTATATAGGCATACTTCACTTTATTGCAGTTTGCATATTCTTTTTTTTTTCTTTGTTTTACAAATTGACAGTCTGTGGCAACCCTGCATTACTAGATAATGGTTCACATTTTTTTTAGCTGTATTCTTTTAATTAAGGTCTGTACATTTTTTTTTTTTTTAAGCCATCAGCTATTGCACACTTGATATGCTGTTGTGGTGGCTCAGATGGTAAAGAATCTGCCTGCAATGCAGGAGATCAGGGTTTGATCCCTGGGTCTGCAAGATCCCCTGGAGAGGGAAATGGCAACCCACTTCAGTATTCTTGCCTGGAAAATCCCATTGACAGAGGAGCCTGGCAGGACACAGTCCATGGGGTCTTAAAGAGTAAGACACGACTGAAGCAACTTAGCACACAGCGCACATAGTGTAAACATAACTTTTATATGCACCGGGAACCGAAAAATTTATATGTCTCACTTTATTGCCCCATCCATTTTCTTTTGGTGATCCAGAACTGAATCCACACTACCTTCTGAGGTCTGCCTGGTTTTAGGTGTGCTGCATACTAATTCAATATTTGTTTATGTTGTAAAATGATCCCAATGTCTAGTTAACATCCATCAACCGTACACAGTTACAGACTTTTTTCCTTATGAGAACTTTTAAGATTTGCTCTCTTAGCAACTTTCAAACAGACAAGTTTTATAGGAAATTCATAATTTTTAAATGCTAGCAACTAGTGACAAATACTTTAAAATAATGTGGGTCCAACAGAAAGCGTCTGCTGGCTAGCTTTGGCAGGCAAACCTCTAATTTTTGACCTCGGCGTGATGCATAAAGAGCACATGATGAAGATTGGCAGATTTCCTGGAAATTTACCAGACAGGCCAATTTTCATTTGTCACCTCTCAGGGCTCTCGCAGTGCCCTCACACACATCAGAATCCATCTTCTGTCTGTGAGCACAGGCCAGTGAGGGGCTGGCTGGTCAAAGAGATTTGTAAAGTGCAGGCAGAGTGTATTTCAGTGGACCTTTGAAAAACCCCCAGGACTTGAAAATAGAAGCAGATTCAGACGTGAATGGACATAGTGGCATGCTTCTGTCCACGGCACGTTCTCAAGCAGGATGCACGCTGATGGGACAATGAAAGGCCTCTTTACTGCAGAGCAGCTAAAAACATTGTCTGGAAATTACCCCAGAATTGAAGCAGACACTTGAAATCAAGGCCAAGACCAAAATGCATGTCCTATTACACTCTCCCAGCCAGTTAATAAGGTCATGATTTGAACAGGATGAATCTAGTTGGATATACCTCTCCCCTCAGATCAGGAACACACACACACACACACACACAAACTGAGACTAATATGCCATATTTTTAAATTATAAAATTGTTGACCTAAATCTTAATGATTTACTTACTAAGAAATATTGCTATAATAATCTAAGATTCTCAATAGATGTTTAAAAAAAAATAAAACTGTGGCGGATTCATTTTGATATTTGGCAAAACTAATACAATTTGTAAAGTTTAAAAATAAAATTAAAAAAACTGCTTATAATATTATTTAATGTGTATTCATTTATCACTTAATTCTAGGGTCAAATAATTTGTTTAGTCATTTAAGCTTCATAATGGTGCTAAAAGGTCACACAGGATTTGCCCAAATTTATAGAACTACAAAGAGGATTAAACTGAGACCTTCTGATACCACATTACACTGACTTAACTACTCATTACAAAGGTTACAAAATAAGCAACATTTGCCAAATAAAAGAATCACAAACAGCACCTTGACTTAAACATGGACAAATTGATAATGACCAGTTATTCATTTGAACTAATAACTGGTTTAGTATTTTTTCTAATACAAAGAATAGTAAATACAGCAAGAAGAAAATTTATATTTATTTTAAGCAATAATATCTATTCTTCGAAGATGAGGTTAATAAGAGAAGTGAGTTTTAGGTAATCTTAAAACAGTGGGGGAAAAAAAAAGCAATATTCTTGGCTTCCTTTAGATTATACTGTAGTCATATAACAATAAGACTCATTTTTTTTTCTTTTCTGTTTTGACTTAGTGAGAATGGCCAATTTTAAACAGTGAAGTTTCAGTATAGTTTGTAACATTTTTTTAAGGTATTTAAATTTTACCAAGGTAAATTGAAATTTAATTCATTTACAAGTTATAATTTCTCTATTCTTTCTTTACTTTCTTTGTGAGACATGGTTTCTAATTTTATTAGTTGAGTTGATTGTGTAAGATTTCAGTAGAGATCAGTAGAGTGTGCAGTGAGCAAAACTTGTTCTCAGTGGTTGACAGATACATGGAAGATTGTTCTTGTTCAAGATCTAGAACAACAAATGTTGAGACACTGTATCTTCAGAATAAATGCATATTTCCAGTTCTGGCCTTGAGGAAGAGAATAAGCCAAATCACTTTTTTCAAGTGATTTTTGCTCTATAATCTAATCTTCCTACCATACTGTAAGCATTTTGACAGCAGAGACTGAGTCTTATTTATCTCTAATTTTCTATCCCAACTCCTGCCACACTACCTACACTATAATGCTGTAGTTGATGAATGGATGAATGATTAAAAAATGAATGGAGAGAGAGAAAGAGAGATCCTATTCTTGCCTGGGAAATCCCATTGACAGAGGAGTCTAGTGGGGTACAGTCCATGGGATCACAAAAGAGCTGGACATGACCAAGTAGTTAAACAGCAACAAAAATGCTTTCACTACTTATCTAGCTAGATGGTAAGTATCATGATCAGGGGTGGATAGATACATCATCAAGGCCACCCCATAAGAACTTCTTGTGTTTTTCTCAGGAGTATCCCATCTGCTCCCTGCCCCTCCATGCTGTTCAAGCACACAGGGCTTTCTTTCATTCACCCTCCTTTTTCAAGAATCCCCTCTCAGAAAAATAAGCAACATCTTTTGAATAAGTCCAAGTATAAACTTCATGCAAATTTGAATTGACTAAGGATATATGATAACTCATTTTTGTCTTCTGCCAAAAGAAGGACAGATGTTGGAGGGAAAAAAGGCAACAGAGCCTTCCCAGAAAAACCCTGAAACATTCTGAGGGAAGG
Organism: Bison bison bison; assembly: GCF_000754665.1. Taxonomy (NCBI): domain Eukaryota; kingdom Metazoa; phylum Chordata; class Mammalia; order Artiodactyla; family Bovidae; genus Bison; species Bison bison. The sequence goes on from NW_011494622.1 coordinate 1,200,883, forward strand.
AGCATGGTGAAGGGAAGTGGAGAGGGAGGCATGTGTGGGAAGATGAGAATAAATAAAACGGGGTTTGTAAATGTTAAGTTTAGCTCAGCAAAGTCACCTACTGAGGTTTATATTAAGCTTGTATCTCAATATTGGGGAAAAAAAAATTCCGGAGAGACTGAAAGGTACTTTGTTCTCCCTACCAGCTAGCAGCCTTCATCCTATACCAGGCCTTTCATTTTTTAAGATCAGGGTCCACAAGGCATTTAAATATCATTTTGTGAGAAAGAGAAAGACAAAGAATAATGAACTTTGGTTTAAAGTTTGGGGTAGTTGGTATGAATCTCCAGAACCTTCAGGAAAGGAAGTGGGTTATCTTCTCATCATGGCAAGTTGTGCTCTCTGCACCTTGAGTAGCAGGGCACAATTTGTCATAGTTCATTGGGGGTGGAAGTGGAGGAGGAAGGCAAGAAAGGATAAAAGGAAAAGAAAGAGAAATCTAGTGCTTCCCATCTGTTCACATACTGATTTCTCCATTGTACTAAATTTCATAGTATGTGGGAAAGCAAGGGGAGTATTTTCTTGATTTTACGGAAAAGAGAATGGAAGAACCTAGAAATTAAGAAAATTACGTAAGGTCTCACAGCTGGTCAGTGACAACTAGATATAAAATCCAGTTTCTTTAACATTAACTTCAGGACTATTTTCAACAAAACATACTGGTTATAATATTTTAAAATATTTGACTACAAATAATATAAGCAAAGTAAAAGTAAAGACACAATTAAAAAGCCATCCAGAGAGTTCAGCCAATAGTCATAGGTTTGAAAAATACTCTGATCAATACTGTAAAGATGGTGAGAAATTTTTCCTTCACCTAAACTGTGCCATATTATTTCCATAGTCCACAATCTGTTAACTCAAAAAAAAAAAAAAATCATTCACAGATATTAAAGATTTCAATTTGATAGATGACATATAAAGCCTATACATGCCACTAGACTTTATAACTCAATATGTAGTAAAACATGGGGTTTGTTGTCAAAAGACCTCTTTTCACTCCCTATGTGTGTGACCTTGGACAAATGTCCTTTTTAGCAAATGGTGACTAAAAAAATAAAAAAGAGTGCTTGTATGGTCATTGTGGGAATTAAGAGAAATAATCTGAAACATACAAGTAGGATCACTGCATATTAAGATATGCAAACAGACAGGATCATGGTTTTATGCCCACCTAAAGGTCCGTCAGGTGGTCTGGTATTCCCATCTCTTTCAGAATTTTCCACAGTTTATTGTGATCCACACAGTCAAAGGCTTTGGCACCTTGACCTGCCTCTTGAGAAACCTATATGCAGGTCAGGAAGCAACAGTTAGAACTGGACATGGAACAACAGACTGGTTACAAATAGGAAAAGGAGTACATCAAGGCTGTATATTGTCACCCTGCTTAATTAACTTCTATGCAGAGAACATCATGAGAAACGCTGGACTGGAAAAAGCACAAGCTGGAATCAAGATTGCCAGGAGAAATATCAATAACCTCAGATATGCAGATGACACCACCCTTATGGCTGAAAGTGAAGAGGAACTAAAAAGCCTCTTGAGGAAAGTGAAAGTGGAAAGTGAAAAAGTTGGCTTAAAGCTCAACATTCAGAAAACGAAGATCATGGCATCTGGTCCCATCACTTCAAGGGAAATAGATGGGGAAACAGTGGAAACAGTGTCAGACTTTATTTTGGGGGGCTCCAAAATCACTGCAGATGGTGACGGCAGCCATGAAATTAAAAAGCGTTTACTCCTTGGAAGGAAAGTTATGACCAACCTAGATAGCATATTCAAAGCAGAGACATTACTTTGCCAACAAAGGTCCGTCTAGTCAAGGCTATGGTTTTTCCAGTGGTCATGTATGGCTGTGAGAGTTGGACTGTGAAGAAAGCTGAGCACCGGAGAATTCATGCTTTTGAACTGTAGTGTTGGAGAAGACTCTTGAGAGTCCCTTGAACTGCAAGGAGATCCAACCAGTCCATTCTAAAGGAGATCAGTCCTGGGTATTCTTTGGAAGGAATGATACTAAAGCTGAAATTCCAGTACTTTAGCCACCGGGATTTGGGGCAGGAGGAGAAGGGGACGACAGAGGAAGAGATGGCTGGATGGCATCACCAACTCAATGGATGTGAGTTTGAGTGAACTCTGGGAGTTAGTGATGGACAGGGAGGCCTGGTGTGCTGCGGTTCATGGGGATGCAAAGAGTCAGACACGACTGAGTGACTGAACTGAACTGATTAGAGCCGTTATGGGACAATGAAGCCCTAATTAATTTTTCTTTGGCACTTCAGTAATATATTCATTATTTGAACTTTGGAATGGAATATATATTCCTATGGCAATCAGAAAATATTGAAAGCAGGTTTATCAGTAAAGGGACAAATTAAGTTGTGTCACCAGTAGGACATGGTAAAGAGTGTACAGCCTGATTTGTGTGCTGTGCCAACCCAAAGTGCATCATTTGAATCCAGTCTTGAGATCCCACGAACAGAGGAGCCTGATGGGCTACAGTCCATGGAGTCACAAACAGTCGGACATGACTTGGTGACCAAACAACGGCAACATGAATAAACAGTAGGCAAATCTACACTGATGAACATTCCACAAAGTGTCTGGTTGGTTACCTCCAAAACGGTTCAAGTCGTGAAAGTTAAGAAAGGGACCTAGGGAGAGTTCCAGATTGCATGGGGATTAACCAGTCAGGACAAGTGAGCACAATATGTGATCCTGGATGAGGCCTTTTGCCTGAAAGGGCATCATCTGGAAAGTCAGTGAAATATGAATAAAGTCTCTCAGTGTACTTGTACTAGTATTTCAATTTTGGGGTAAATTTGAAATGGCTTTAAAGAGAACTATTTTTGAAAATGAGTTGATGCTTGTAAAGCACTACCATATGACTGACATATAGTAAGTATTCATGAATATCACTTCATTCCCATGGTACAGCAGACAACTTCTCGTTAGACTTACTAAATGTGAATTCCGCTATTTTAATGTGTGTTTTTTTAACAACAACAAAAAAAGGATAACACGAAGACATTAAGAGCCTTATTAGATCATAAATTTCTAGTCTTGAAGGAAATGGTCCTCTTTGTGTTTGTTTTATCCTTTGGGAATAATTTGGAGCCTTGTATGAAGCAGATGTTCAAAGAGGACTTATTGAATACATAAACTATTTGTAAACTCTTACTTTGGAAAGTTAAAAGGAGGTAAATATATTTTATCATCTGTTGTCATTTGACAAGACTATGAAAGGTTTACAAAGAAGCTTCAGATTTCATTGTCATAGAAAATTGGCCCAAATAGTTCAAATACCTGTATTTAAGTATAAAATTTAACTTGAAACTTGTCTTAAGGAAAAGGAAAATGAAAAAGAACAATTGTAGTAACTTTGCTGTTGGTCTGGTGGAGAACATATTGAATAACACCCAAAATACCTTCTTCTAAACAAGTGTATATTAATATTAGCTATCCTCAAATATTTTTGAGCTAATGTCTAAATATAAATGAAAATGCATACTTCACAACTCAAGCCATTTCATAAAAGGCTTAGGTTTTCTTCCTTTAGTCTTTTACGATTCAGCTTCTCTGAGAGAAACAGGCTGGAATCAATCTCATTACTTGTCTGTTTTATCATTTGACTTCAGAGAGTCTCTGCTTTGATTACTTAAAAGATGGCATAGTTGTATGAAGTTGCAGCTTACTGACATAAGAGTGTATGGAGAGCAGATAAAAAGGCCCAGTATCTACTAGAAAGTACTAGTCATTCCCCAGCTGGGAGTGAGGCTTGCAAATGGGCAGAGATAGGAAAGGGCAGTTTGCACCCACACCCTAGTCCTTAGGAGACCCATTGTCTCTATAATATTCTTTATCCCTCTACCTGCAAAGTAGTCTCATGAGATTTCTCTCAGGAAATGGCTCAGCATTTCTGATTCTTGTTTTGTGTGACTGATGATAAGACCTCAGTGATTCTGTTCTTTTTTTTTTTTTTAATTTTATTTTATTTTTAAACTTTACAATATTGTATTGGTTTTGCCAAATATCGAAATGGATCCACCACAGGTTCTGTTCTTGATCAAGCACATCCTCTATAAGAGAAAAGAATATGATATATCTTTTTTTTTAATAAAACTTAAATCAGTCCATTATGATTAGTTAATGTGCTGAAAGTTATCAAAGTCCTTAAGAAAAAGGCATCATGTCTTCCTAAGGATCTGAGTCACTCAGAGAACTGAAAGTGACCTTGAACTTCCCTCCTTTGTCTACAATGGACAATGGGGATTAGAAAACAAAACAAAGCCAAACATGAGACAACCCAGTGATTAAAGAAGTCGCTCAAAGGTGACCAAAGAGCTTGGTGCAGTTTTCTCTGGTAGGTTATATTCTGTTACCAAAGGTTGTAAATAGTGTGTTTCTCTGGTTATAAAGACAAAGTAAAACATCTAAGAACAACTAGGAAAGCCATCTACTAATAATCTAAAAGACAGACTCCATGGACAAGGACAGAACATTTGCATTATAACCTGTTAATCAGTGGAAACTATAATCAGGGATAATTGGCAGTCCACATAGTAGGGCCAACTAGTTTTGCAACCTGTGGCTATTTGAATATTACCAGTGGTACCCCACTCCAGTGCTCTTGCTTGGAAAATCCCATGGACAGAGGAGCCTGTTAGGCTGCAATCCATGGGGTCACTAAGAGTCGGACATGACTGAGCAACTTCACTTTCACTTTTCACTTTCACGTATTGGAGAGGGAAATGGCAACCCACTCCAGTGTTCTTGCCTGGAGAATCCCAGGGAGGGGGAGCCTGGTGGGCTGCCGTCTCTAGGGTCGCACAGAGTCGGACACAACTGAAGCGACTTAGCATAGCGTAGCAGAGTTCTTAAGGACCAAGTTCTAACTTTTCAGTAAAATTATAGTATTGTTGGATTGGCCAAAAATCTGTTTGAATTTTTCCATAGATGGCCAACTACCTTTCTTTTCCTTTTTTTTTAATAGGCTAATTATAGTTTGTTTGTTTTCCTGTGGTCAGTATGATCTTTGGGGAACTCTACAGGAAACCCATAGATCATAGAATTTCACAAACTAGGCCAATAGAATAAGGAAGAGGTGAAATAGTTAAGGTGAAATTACTCTTTATCTGTGAAGTATTTTCCTTCTGCTGCATATACTGAAAGTGTACTTTTGAACCCAATTGTAGAGGTCTGTAAAGGGTGTACGGTATTCCTCATCAAAAAAGAGGTTATCGGTTTGGAAAGGCAAGAATTCATAATGCAAATTTTAAATTAGTATTAGAAAAAGCACCTTCAATAGCTTTGATTATCCAGTCAGCTATGAATAGAGTATTACTTGTTGGCTTTTATCAGTGTGTTATTTTGTTATGGCATTAAATTATTCATAATGTATAGTAATAAACCTCTAGCCTTTGATATTCTGGTGCATCTTTTTGTCTTCCCAAGACCATGGGGTTTGAAGCAACCATTGATAAAAGAGAAAGGAACAAAATGGTTAGTTCACACCTCAGCAAACCTTCTAACCAGAGCCTAATTTATTATGTATCTTTAAAATGCAATTACGGTACCTGAACTTTTTCAAAGAAACGCTTCACAAAAGTGAGACAAATCATGACTTGGCTGAGATCGTGTCTAACCTCATGAATAATACACATAAACATGCACAGTGCACTCTCCAGCTAACCACCTTGTCGTCTTTCCCAATGGAGGAGAAGAAGGAAAAATCACACATTGAGAAAAGTGATTCAGTGCCTGGCCACACTGGGAGCCCTTAATGGCTCTGCATCCCGTTTTTGCATGAAGCAATCAGTAATAGGATGGCTCTTTTTCAGGCTGACCACAGTCTAACAGGCAGTCACAACAGCTGAATGGCACCTGCTCACACCTAAGACTCTGACAAAGCATAAACCTCAGGCGGTTTTTGTGTAGTTGTCTTACAGAAAGGTTTACAAGTGAAAGTGTCTGTTGCTCAGTCATGTCCGATGCTTTGCGACTCCATGGACTGTAGCCTGCCAGGCTCCTCTGTCCATGGGATTCTCCAGGTGAGAGTACTGGAGTGGGTTGCCATTCCCTTCTCCAGGGGATCTCCCTGACTCAGGGTTCAAACCCAATCTCTTATGTCTCCTGCATTGGCAAGCACATTCTTTACCATCTGAACCACCAAGAAAGCTTTTCAGTTGAGAAATTTCCATCCCTGCCATCACTGTGCATTGGAAGAGGTCAGTGTATTCAAGTCAAAGGACTCATATGTCCAGATAGAAGCATACTCCAAGCAATGCATGGAGGAATAAGAAATTTTTCTCTGTATTGCTGGGTTCTTTTGGTTGGTCTCAGAATAAATTGACATGCAAATTCAACAGAAGGCAATTAGCATGTATATGTGAAACAGACCAAAAAAAAAAGAAACTGAGTAACTCACCAAAATGGTCAAAACCCTCACCTGGAATAATACCATCTTCAGCTAAAGCCAAAGAGAATGTTGGGGGTAGTAGAAATGGACATCAAATAGGCAGAAGGCAATTGATACGGAGATGGAAAGCTGGGCCAGGCAGAGAGAGTGGGACCCACAGAGGAATTTTGACAAACAGACTTTGCGAGTTTCCTCCCTTTCACACACCTTGTTCCTACACTAGTGAGTGATCTGTAGTGACAGCTTCCTTACTGAACAGGTCTTCTGTCTACATTCTTTGGGCAGTTAGTGGGAAGGTCAACGTGTCTTCTTGAGTCTTTTGGGCCTTGATTGTGTCCAGTTGGAAGTCATCCACATGCTCAAGAGAGGTTTTGGGGGTGGCAAGGTTTGCTCCCCTAGACAGTGGAGCTTGAAGGACCACTGGGCTAAGTGGGAGAGAAAAACAGAAATTGGAGTTCAAAGCCAGTTCCTAAGGTCTTGGATTTTCTTCTGAAGACTGTAGTTTATTAAACAGGCCATAGAATATATCAGATATTCTGTGTGCAGAGTCGTGAGAGCATCTGACACTGAGATACAGGCATCCTTAAGCATCATGCCTTCTGTGTCTGGGGATCACCTGCCGGAGAGCCCTCCCATTTTCTCCCTGCTGTACCCCTGGTCTCAGCAACTCCCCGCCACTGGAATTCTTGCTCTTCTCATGGCATCCATTTAACCTCACTGTCCCTGATGAACTCAGAAGTAACCCCTCTACAATGCTTTCCCTCCACATCCCATTCAGAAGTCCTTATTGGGCTTTAATTACTGTCTTCAATTGATTTTTGATGTACAATTTTTCACCTTTTAATGTATCAGAAATCCAGATGCATGTTCATATTGGTGAGGCAGAAGTCGTAAGGTCATAGTCTCTGCCTGGGCGTGTGCTGGCTTGGCCATAACTGTTAGTCCTTTCATTTCTTCAGTTGAGTTATGGACCTAGCTAATGCTAAACATGTTAAGATTAATTGCCATTTAAAATGCCTTTAAAAGACTGCACTACCCTGTACTTCTGAAACACAAGTTATTGTACATGCAGAAAGCACAGAACCAGAGCAGAGGGCTGGCTATGAATGTGGTATTAGGGAAGCAAGCATTAAAGTAACCATCAAGTGTTTCATGGGACCTAAGAAAGGAAAATACTCACAGGTAGATGAAGCCAGGCTGTTATACTATTGAGATGTTTGCACAAGGATTACTATCACGCTCTAAGCCATACGGGAACCGGACCAAGTCTCCAAGAATGAATGAAAGACACTATAAAGCAGCAGGAAGCTGGTAGGATCAATTTGTGTGCCTGCAGGACTGAAAGGCGATGGCACCCCACTCCAGTACTCTTGCCTGGAAAATCCATGGACGGAGGAGCCTGGTAGGCTGCAGTCCATGGGGTCACAAAGAGTCGGACACGACTGAGCGACTTCACTTTCACTTTTCACTTTCATGCATTGGAGAAGGAAATGGCAACCCACTCCAGTGTTCTTGCCTGGAGATTCCCAGGGACAGGGGAGCCTGGTAGGCTGTCATCTACGGGGTCGCACAGAGTCGGACATGACTGAAGCAACTTAGCAGCAGCAGCAGCAGGACTAAAATGCTGGCAAACTTAAACTGTATACTTTTTTTTAATGGAATATAAAGTATGTATCCCTAATAACAGCAAATTTAATGATTAATGATAAATTGGATGAGATGTAATCTGTTCTTTGCTACATGCTTAGTGCTTTCCATTGACTTCTTTCTTTGTTTTCTTTTTCTTGTGGATTTGTCACAGTCACAATCACATAGTGTGTAGGCTACCTGAAGCCAGGACCCCTTTCTCACTGTCCTGTGCATCACCTCTTTCCCAGTGCCTTCCATATCATAAGAATCTTTCACATGTTAGAAAAGGAATCATTGATGTGTAGCTATACATTTTGCATTAAGAGAAGTGCAATTAACCAAGGAGATGTTGAAAAAGAGGTTCAACAAGGTCTCACCCACTGAATTCACATCACTTGTATTTGGCAGTGTGGTCCTATAGCAAGAACAGCCTCTTTAGATATATCTGAGTTCATAACAGGCTCGGCCATTGAAGTGTTTATATGTCCAACTAGGCAGAATCAATAATCTCTCAGAGCCACGTGTTCCAACTGCACAATAGATATCATGGTGCTTATCTCCAGTCATGCTGTTTAAATGGGGAAAAAATTTTAATTGCCACACATGACAGATGACAAATGTACATGTGCTGTAAGTGTCAATCCCCATCCTCTGTCCCTTTTCATTATTTGTCAGCACAGGAACCAGCAGGGAGCTGCCAAGTGCATTGTAATCACATGTTTCTACAACAGGTTCAGAGCTGGCTACTATTAAGAATTACCTGCGAAGAACGTTTTTTAATAAAGATACATGTTTCCTACCTTCAGTTCAGTTCAGTCACTCAGTCATGTCCGACTCTTTGCGACCCCATGAATCACAGCACACCAGGCCTCCCTGTCCATCACCAAGTCCCGGAGTTCACTCAGACTCATATCCATTGAGCCAGTGATGCCACCCAGCCATCTCATCCTCTGTCGTCCCCTTCTCCTCCTGCCTCCAATCCCTCCCAGCATCAGCGTCTTTTCCAATGAGTCAACTCTTCGCATGAGGTGGCCAAAGTACTGGAGTTTCAGCTTCAGCATTAGTCCTTTTACTGAACACCCAGGACTGATCTCCTTCAGGATGGACTGGTTGGATCTCCTTGCAGTCCAAGGGACTCTCAAGAGTCTTCTCCAACACAACAGTTCAAAAGCATCAATTCTTCAGCGCTCAGCTTTCTTCACAGTCCAACTCTCACATCCATACATGACCACAGGAAAAACCATAGCCTTTACTAGATGGACCTTTGTTGGCAAAGTAATATCTCTGCTTTTCAATATGCTATCTAAGTTGGTCATAAATTTCCTTCCAAAGAGTAAGTGCCTTTTAATTTCATGGCTGCAAGCACCATCTGAAGTGATTTTGGAGCCCAGAAAAATAAAGTCTGACAATGTTTCCCCATCTATTTCTCATGAAGTGATGGGACCAGATGCCATGAGCTTAGTTTTCTGAATGTTGAGCTTTAAGCCAACTTTTTCACTCTCCTCTTTCACTTTCCTCAAGAGGCTTTTGAGTTCCTCTTCACTTTCAGCCATAAGGGTGGTGTCATCTGCATATCTGAGGTTATTGATATTTCTCCCGGCAATCTTGATTCCAGCTTGTGTTTCTTCCAGTCCAGCGTTTCTCATGATGTACTCTACATATAAGTTAAATAAGCAGGGTGACAATATACAGCCTTGACGAACTCCTTTTCCTATTTGGAACCAGTCTGTTGTTCCATGTCCAGTTCTAACTGTTGCTTCCTGACCTGCATACAGATTTCTCAAGAGGCAGGTCAGGTGGTCTGGTATTCCCAACTCTTTCAGAATTGTCCACAGTTTATTGTGATCCACACAGTCAAAGGCTTTGACATAGTCAATAAAGCAGAAATAGATGTTTTTCTGGAACTCTGTTGCTTTATTGATGATCCAGTGGATGTTGGCAATTTGATCTCTGAAACCTCTGCCTTTTCTAAAACCAGCTTGAACATGTGGAAGTTCACAGTTCACATACTGCTGAAGCCTGGCTTGGAGAATTTTGAGCATTACTTTACTAGCGTGTGAGATGAGTGCAATTGTGCAGTAGTTTGAGCATTCTTTGGCATTGCCTTTCCTACCTTAGAGATTGCAATTCGTAATCTGGAGTGATAGTCACAAATCTGTATTTTTTTTTAAATGATTCCCTTATCAGTTGATTGTGATACACACTTGGGATCCAGAATTACTACTCTAGTAATACTGAATATTATGGGCTTCCCAGGTGGATCAGTGGTCAAGAATCCACTTGCCACTGCAGGAAATGCAGGTTTGATCTCTGAGACTGGAAGATCCTCTGGAGGAGGAAATGGCAGCACACTGCAGTATTCTTGCCTTGCAAATCTCATGGACAGAGGAGCCTGGAGGGCTGTAGTTCATGCGATTGCCAAAGAGTCAGACATGTCTGAGCCACTAAAGAGCAATAATACTGCCAAGTCGCTTCAGTCGTGTCCAACTCTGTGCAACCCCAGAGACGGCAGCCCACCAGGCTCCTCTGTCCCTGGAATTCTCCAGGCAAGAACACTGAAGTGGGTTGCCATTTCCTTCTCCAATGCATGAAAGTGAAAAGTGACAGTGAAGTCACTCAGTCGTGTCCGACTCGTAGTGACCCCATGGACTGCAGCCCACCAGGCTCCTCCGTCCATGAGATTCTCCAGGCAAGAGTACTGGAGTAGAGTGCCATTGCCTTCTCCGAGCAACAATACTAGATCTTACCAATTTTCGCTCCAAAGATGGTTTTAATGCTGGGCATCTATTAGGGAAACAAAAGAGTTTTAAAGAAAGACTACAAGTTCAGAAAACCATTAAAAAGTGTTGTATATACAATGCTTTCCAGAATAGTTTAGTGAGGTTGGGAAATATCATGATTTATAGTGTCTTCATTTCCCTTCAGAGTCATAGGGAATATAGAGATAATTTTTTGAAGTTGCATGCTAAAATGCAGTCTCTTGATTCACACTAAAATTAATGGTTACTGCTTGTCTTTAAATATTTAAGATAAAATCTGCTCAGACAAATCCTGATCCTATCCTTCATATGAATTTTTGCTACTGTGGACTGTTATCTCTTTCAAGCACCACAGGAGGGTTATCATCATTAATGTGGACACAGACAGCTCATATTATTCAAATGGATGGACCCAGAGATGAGGGTTAATAAAGAAAATGGTGCAGTAGTCATTTAAAGCAGTCTTTGTGTTTGATTTTCCAGAATGTCATCATTAAATGCATCTTTTTTAATGTAATTTTTTTCTTTTTTGGAGTTAGTTGACTTACAATGTTGTATTACTTTTCAGTGTACAGCAAAGTGACTGAGTTATCCTTATATCCATTCTTTTTCAGATTCTTTTCCCATATAGGTTATTAGAGAATATTGAGTAGACTTCCCTACACCATACTCTAGGTTCCTGTCAATGATCTATTTTTATATATAGTGATGTGTATATGTACTCAGCCATCCAAAAAATTTAAATAATGCCTTTACCTAGAAATGATCATACTAAGTGAAGTAAGTCAGAGAAAGACAAATATAGTATGGTAATAATTGTATGTGGAATCTAAGAAAAAAGATACATTAAATGCAGCTTGATGCTAAGACTCACTAGATAAAAATATTAATGGCCATGATTTTCAAAGTCCTCTGACCCCAAACCATTAATAGCTTAAAAGCATAGAACTAAGGAAAGTGAAGAGATACTATTGATGGAGTGCCTGCTTCGTGCCAGGCAATATGCAAAGAAATGTATGTATGTTGCATCTAATCCATGCAACAAATGTAGGAAGGTAGGGACTACTATTTATATTTTTCTCCCCACACTGAATATATCAGGCTAGAAAAATGAACCGACTTGCCTAAAGTGTGACTAGTAAGTAGCATCCATTCGGAGATCTGAGACCTAAAGAATTGAGCCAATAAAAGTGAGTCGAGTGGATTCTGCCACAAGCCCAGGAAATTTAAAATCATCACCAAGACTCCCTCCCCTATACCACCCACCTCAAAAGAAAAAATGTTGCCATACAATATGTACTTACAGGATTCGGACCTTAACTATAAACGAGGTGGAAGACTGTGTGTCGGGGTGTATAAGGATGCTCAGAAGCCTTGGCACTGCCCCGTCCTCCTGTACCAGCCAGATGATAAAGCGTGCATCTCCTGGTACTTGGGATTTCTCCCTCTGAACTTCACCGCTTAGCTTCAAGCTCTGATGCCTGTTAGCATTCCCTTCCCCGTGGGAGGTGTAACACTTTAAACTGTCATCAGCCATTCACATTTTAGTTTTGACCTGGGGATTACAGAAGGAGGGCACTGGTGCCTGAGTGGGGAGAGGAAATCTTCCCAGAATAGAGTTTCCTCCCTGATGACCCTCACCCAAGAAAAGATGTAGCCTAAAGCCGGCCTTCGCACTGCGCTCTGCAAGGTGGAATACCTTACAGAATTTCCATTAGACACGATCTTCTTGTCCCAGATTCAGGAACTACCCACCCCAAGAAGCCTGAGGCCTCATCAAATCTGGGCTAAACTGTGTATTTATTCCATTTATATATTCTACATGTATGTAATCTTTATCCCCCCAGGTCATTCCTTACAGGGGAAACTGTTGAAATATTGTTTTATCCTATTAAAAATAATCTTTTACAGAGAAAAAAATTACTTACAGGATTCGGACCTTAACTGTAAATGGGGTGGAAGACTGTGTGTCGGAGTTTATAAAGATGCTCAGAAGCCTTGGCACTGCCCCGTCTTCCTGTACCAGCCAGATGATAAAGCGTGCATCTCCTGGTACTTGGGATTTCTCCCTCTGAACCTCACCTTCCTTCTTGAAGTACCTATATCTGAAAAGTACATGTTACTACTAACAGTCAGGGTTTGGTACCTAGATGCTAATCTCTTTCTTGTTCATTTTCTTTCTCCACCAAGATTCAGATGCCAGATTCAGATTCAGATTTCTGGGTGGAACCACATGAACTTCTTACCCTGATAACACTTTAAGGGAGAGAGTTAGTGTTGGGGTTTTTCCTTGTGGACACAGCTGTAGGAGGCCAATTAGGTAACTATAACTTCTGCAATGTCTGAGCTGCTTTGCTTCTCCTCTGAAAAACAGCCAGCCACCTACAAAATGTTTCTAAGAAGGAGGGAATTCAAGGAGTGTGCCATGGAATGAAGGTAACTTGGGGTGACCTGGTTCATTGTTCCCAGATATCTTAATCTGCTAAATGGAAATTAGCAAACTTAATCAGTGGAAAGACTCTTTGGAAAGGATGAGTTGATATTTATTCCACCAGTCTCTGTCGAATCTGTGTGGCTTTGAGGATAAATCTAAAAAGATATCAGATATGTGATAGTAATATGTGGAATTCTGTCTTTTAAAGTTTTATTTCTTATTGGAATATAGTTGATTAACAATGTTGTATTAGTTTCAGATGTACAGCAAATTGATTCAGTTATACGTATCAGATCCTTTGTACATATAGGTTATTACAGAATATTGAGCAGAGTTCCTTGTGCTACACAGTAGGCCCTTGTTGGCTGTTTTAAGTATAGCAGTGTCTATATGTCAATCCCATTCTCAATTTTTTTTAATTTAGAAATAAAATGGACTTACATAAAAAGCTGTTCTCATAAAGAAAAATTTAAAAATATGTTGATTTCTAATGTTTTTGTTTTCATAATCACAGTGGCGTCATAAACATATGAAGCTGCTCAGTATCTGTAGAGATATTTGAAAACACATATCCAATGGCAGGAGAAACCTGGATGTATTATTCAGATCAGTTCAGTCGTTCAGTTGTGTCTGACTCTGCGACCCCATGGACTGCAGCACGTCAGGCCTCCCTGTCCATCACCAACTCCCGGAGTTTACTCAAACTCATGTCCATTGAGTTGGTGATGCCATCCAACCATCTCATCCTCTGTCATCCCCTTTTCCTCTCACCTTCAATCTTTCCCAGCATCAGGGTCTTTTCAAATGAGTCAGCTCTTTGTATCAGGTGGCCAAAGTATTGGAGTTTCAGCTTCAACATCAGTCCTTCCAGTGAACACTCAAGACTGATCTCCTTTAGGATGGACTGGTTAGATATATTACTGTATGTCCTCTGATGCTGTTAAAGACCATGCAGTAATAAGAAGTCACGTTCTTATTACAAGGGGGAAAAGGCAGAAATTAAAACTATATACATTTATTTCAACTGTCAAATATTTAAAGGTGCACTGTGATTTTGACTACCAAACAAAACAAAACTAATGATATATAGACATATTCATATTTGTGTAAGTTTAGAGTGATATGATTATGGGCATTTTTCTTTTCTTCATTTTCCACCTTGCAAGTAAAATGGTTATATTCTGTTTGAAAGTTAAAAAGATATTTTCATATTAATGCAGACGTATGGGATCTAGAAAGATGGCACCGATGACCCTATATCCTTGGCAGTAATGGAGACACAGATGTAGAGAACAGACGTGTGGGTAGCGTGGAGGGAGGAGAGGGTAGGGGGAATTGAGAGAGTAGCATTGAAGCATATATATTACTATATGTAAAATAGATAGCCAACGGGAATTTGCTGTATGCCTCAGGAATCTCAACATAGTACTCTGTGACTTCCTAGAGGAATGGGATGGGCTGGGAGAAGGGAGAAAGGTTCAAGAGAGGGGACATATGTATGTTGTTCAGTTGCTAAGACATGTCTGACTCTCTGTGACCCCATGGACAGTGGCATGCCAGCCTTCCCTGTATCTATGGCTGATTTATGTTGATATATGGAAGAAACCAACACAATATTTTAAAGCAATTATCCTCCAATTAAAAATATTTTTTTTTAAAAAGAGGCATTTTCAGATGAACATGCAGAAAACAGTAAATAATCTAGATTGTTAGCCCAATCAAATATTTTAGCCCAATCAAATGTTTATTTTTGAGTTATTCTCCACCATAGAGTACAGACTGATGAAGGAATCATTTCAGATAGAAAGCCTCTAGATAATCAATTTCTCTGCATAAACTGACAGTGGATTGCACCTAATTTTGAATGGCATTTATTCTACTAGGAGTTTAGAAGCTGTTCCTGGCACTTAACCTAGCAGGAGTTCATTAAGTAAATGTTAAAGGTGAAAGCGTGAAAAGACGTTTCCTGCTTTTGTTTTTCTATTTTTGTATTTTTCCTTGTTTCTTTTTCATTTTCACTTATTTTGACCCTGAATTGGAAAATTATTTCAGCCTGTTCCAAGACATACAGAAAATATAGAGTTTCAAGAAGTTACAGCTACAATTGCAATATCATCTCAAGGGCTGTCCTTGTTCTCTGTTGGTTTAATTGAATTCTCGCTCATTTACATCTGGCCTTTGAACACCTTCCTCTCAGAAGTTAGTGACACAAGCCATGGGTGGGGCAGCCAAGCTGGTACCTAACTCACTCTTCTTTTGAATAATGGAGAAAACACAGACAAATCATGTCATTAATCTAAGACACTCAATTGTTTTCAAAATGCAGATAGAACTCTTCAACGTGAATCATTAGTGTTTAGAGAAAGTAATGCATAAAGAATGAAATTGTTTTTCAGTTATTAGGGAATTTAATTGCTCCTTCACGACTTGATAGCTGAGTAATTGATCATTTAATTTTTGAGCTTTTTTTTTTTCTTATATCTCTTCTCCATTGTGTATTCCAAACAAAGCAACATTTTCTCAAAAGCTAAAAATACTTCACATGTACAATTGAAATGTTCTGGTCCTTAGAATGGAAAAGACAGAAGGATGAAGGAAAAATAGAGAGGTGGGAGAAAGGTATGCTCAAGTAATTATCTGGCAGTCTGACATTTTCTTTTCAAAATTTTGCTGTTTAAGCATTGCCATTGATCTGGTTTGTGTTCACATGCTATCTTAAAAGCTGATAATAAAATCAACTTGAATGTACATATAGCCAAAAAAATTAATTGTTCAAATAACTGATGTACCAAGTAGAACCATAATATTTTGCCCCCCAAAAGGATGATTTCAATACCTGTCCTTGAAAAGTATATTTAAAAAATCAGAAAGATGAAACAAAGTAGATTAGGAGATCAATGGCAATATAAGACTTTATAACAATTTTTAAAATATATACGTAAGACTCCTTTAGTGGGCCAGTGGTTAAGACTGTGCTCCATTGCCAAGGACAAGGGTTTGAGCTCTGGTTGGGGAAGTTCTGTGCAGCCAAATATATGTGTGTGTGTGTGTGTGTGTGTGTGTGTGTGTGTGTGTGTATGTTCTATATAATATATTTTCCTTATCATATATTAAATGTTATATACTACATATATGCTTACAATTTATTCATTTTTATGTTCTATAAAAATATGTGAAGATGTGGGCAAAGATAGAAGGAGAGCAATGGATATGGAGGAAATGACTGGGAATATTAATAGAAGAAACCTAATTTGCATCCCAGACTCTGGAGTTTATTCTAATTGCAAACAGGAGCTGGTTGCAACTTTTCCATTTGGGCTTAACAGACGGCTGCTAATAGCAGTGTAAGCTATCAAGAGCAGCTTATTAGCAAATGACTGCTGTGTGCTGGGCACATAGCTGGCTGTTGCCCACTCCTGTCTCATCTGAGACTTGTAAGGACACTAACAGGCAGCTGCTCGTCTTACCTCTCTGTTCCAGGCAAACCTCTTAGAGCTTGAAGAAGACAACCAGGAAAGAGTGGAAAGAAGATATAGATTCAGACCCTGCCAGTCCCAGAGTCCATGCTCTTAATCTCTGCATAGCCCTCATTTCTCAGGTTAAAAACATTTTACAGAAATTGAAATACCTAAGTTTGTAAAATACCATATCTCCATTCCATACGCATAAGTTAGGTGTAGATAACCACGATAGAAAATAGAGTACTGCCTTGATTTGTTTATACCTAGGATGATTTGAATTTCAAACTTAAAAATGAGGGCATGGATAGAGTCATCTCTTTATGCCTCCATCCTCTTCTGGTCTAAAAATGGTGACCAGCACTCAATAAAACTTTGTCAAATAATCAGTTTCACCTCCACTTTTGGTTTTCTTTTCATTTGTCATATTTCTGTTTTAAGATGAGATCATATTTTAAAATTATCATGTGTTGGTAAACTTTTTTTTCTATCCTATGAAATCCTCAGTCTTGTTATTGGGGGATGAAAATAAAGAAAACAAGTATTTTGATTTGTTTTTTTTTTCTCACATAGTAGAATCGAGAGCATGATTTGGGATTAAGATAAGTGAGCTGCAATTCCGCTTCTTAAAGTTGTTTACAGTTGAACCTAAAGCAGACACTGAAGTTGGGTTTGTGTTTCCTCATCTGCAAGGTGGAGCCCTTACTGCTTACATTTCTTCCTTTAAAGCCCCAGTGACCATGGGGTTACCTGCACCCAGCCTGGCACCCAGCATGGGTACAATATGGAGCACTTTTCTTTCTTACTCTTCCCCTCCCTCTATCTCAAATAGTTTTTAAGTAATTAAGAGACAGATCATTCTGATTTTTAAAAATCTTTGGCTTTTGTAGATGGGAAAATTATATGGGAAAAGTATATATATAACGATCTATCAAAAAAGTTAAACTAATTTACCTTCACTCTCTTCTTCCATTAGACTATAATTTGTCAACAAAAGTTTCCTTTTTCTCATAAAGACACACTTAAGCCTTGTTTATGCTACTTTAAGGTTCATAAAACTTCTAGCTTTCACATGATTAGTATACCTACTAAAATGACCTCCTACATATGCTTCTTGTCAAATAAATTGATTAAATCCACACTTTACACTTTTTTGCAAACTTTGAAAGTAATATGGCTCAAATAAAGAGAAAATCCAACATCCTGATTCTCTAATATTATTTATTTACATATTAAATAGTTTATTCAGCAATTTCCTGAAGCTAAAATTAAAAAACATGATCAGAAACTTAGATATTTTTCAAGTGTCAAAAATCATCTGCTTCAACTGTAAATTGGTAAAACCAAATTTAAAAATAAGCTCAGCACTCAAATATATTCCTTTCCCAGCCTCCTCTTTTTTTGTCATAACACTGGAATTCTGGCTTCCATTTATCCAATCCTCCTGGCAATTATAAGTTGTCAGCCTGTTAAACTATTAAATTGAAACAAAAATTCTGTTTTTTAAAAACTAATATTCTGTCTAAATTGCCTCAGAGCTTCACACTCAACATTTTGAAAGAACCCTCTCTGTCATTCAATACTTGGTTTCCCAAGTAATTATCCTTCTCTTGAGAAGACAAATTGGTCTCACAAGCTGATTTTGTTCCCTTCCTTGCACTGGCGGCCAGAAAACGCATTTGTGTGACAAATATATAGGATTTGAAGTGTGCATCTTGTTTATCAACCACACTCTAGGTTCTGTGCCATTTTTTTCTGTAATTGTGTTCCTCAAATTGTAATTTGCTATGCATTTTACTTTGTAAATTTTAGTCATACTCTGTATGTCTAAGTCACATTAAGTCATATCACTTTCGATAAGTTATATCCACCTCTTGCGACCCCATAAGTCACCTCTTATGACTTCCCTGGTGGCTTAGACGGTAAAGCGTGTGCCGACAATGCGGGAGACCCGGGTTCAATCCCTGTGTTGGGAAGATCTCCTGGAGAAGGAAACAGCAACCCACTCCAGTATTTTTGGCTGAAAAATCCCATGGATGGAGGAACCTGGTAGGCTACAATCCATGGGGTCGCAAAGAGTCGGATACGACTGAGCAACTTCACTTCACTTCACTTGCAACCCCATGGACTAGAGCCCACCAGGCTCCTCTGTCCATGGGATTTCTCAGGCAAGAATCCTAGAGTAGGTTGCCATTTCCTTCTCCAGGGGATCTTCCCAACCCAGGGATCCAACCCAGTTCTCCTGCATTGCAGGCAGATTCTTTACCGATTGAGCCACTCTTTCAGAATGACAGGAAAAATAGAACCGTATTATTCAACAGACATATTTTCTATCCCAGCTTCAGATGATGCTGATGCAAGCAAATAGCAGGTTCCTCTCTGAGAAACCCTGAACCATAGCAGCAACCCTATTAACCTATTAACTCTATTAACCCCTGGGTACAGTTGCAATTTTTCCTTGTGCCCTTCGCTTAATCACCAATAACACCCCTCATCCCTCCCACTCAGGCAAGGGGATTGAACCCCCATTTGCTGATGGAGACTGTTTCAGCTCTTCCCATGGATTAGGGCTATGGGGTGATTTCATAAGCCTCTAGGTTCCAGGAGAAACTTAAGCTCTGATTCCGTAGATGTTAGATACCCCCCATCCCTGCGTCTGCATGGCGTGTTGGTGAGCAGGATTAGCCCACTAGAGAACAGGCTTGCCTCATCTGTTCCCACCTCAGCCAGGTGGTCCAAGAAACAAGAAATGTGCTTACCTGTGAAAACAGGTTGCTTATAAATCAAAAGGGGTCAAGTTCTGTCCACCAGATGGAGGTTTTAAAATCTTAATGTGTAAGTTAAGATATAATGGATTACTGGAGGTGCAGTTTTCCTAAGGTTGAATCATTTTGTGGCCTTCTGGGATCCAGGAGAGTGAAAGGTTACTGTTACAGTGAACAAGAATGGAGTCAGATTTTCATCTTAGGTGACCTAATTACAAAGGATGTGATTCTGATCCATTAATTTTCAAAATCATATCTAATTATCTGTTGGTATGGCTTACTGAGGCTCAAAAACACATGGGCTAAGGGATTTTCTCTGCTAAGCATATAGTTTCTTTTGCACGAGTACTTAATTTTAGCCTATTGTAATTTTGCCTGTAAAATTATTCTGGTTTATGGTAGGGGGAGGTTCTAAACAGTCAGGACTGAGCTCTCTCTTTTTCTCTCTTTTTTTTCTGTCTTTCCCTCCCTCTTTCTCTCTCTCTTCTTTTGCCGTTTCTTTATCCCTGAAAATGAAAAAGGAACAGGGTTATGGATAACACAAGGAGCCCAATTCAATCAGTTTTATCTTTTATGACAGAGAATTGAAGTGTTGTGTAACGTAAAGCTTTCTTGGAAATTATGGGTTTCATTTATCTGTGTTTGTCGCTGGAGTTAAATGTATGAACACATTTAGACATGAATGATTTTTTGTTATTGTGGAAGGGGCAGTCATAAGTGAAGCTGAAATAATTTATGAATGACGAAGTATATTATCAAGGATGTTTATATATTCCTATAGTTTTAGATTATTTCAAAGAATCATTCCAAATGGGAATTATGAATATCTTCCTCCCTCACTTAGTTTTTTTGTTGTGTTTTGTTTGTTTCTTTGTTTTTTGCTTTAAAACCCCATGGCATACTTGTTTTTCACCACCCTGGTTGGAAAAGTGTGAGAATTTACTTTAGCATATCACTTTCCTGGCCTCCTGTGGGACAAAGTTTTCTTGTTGATTCTCTATTGCTGACTTACGGGCTCACTGTCTTTCTACACTGGGACACACAGCAGAGAGCATGACTTCTTTGTAGAGGGCAGGGCATTTGGGTGAGTGGATTATTCAATGTGTAGACTCCCCTCAGACTAAGAGTCTTAAATTTTTGTTGTTGTTCAGTCTCTAAGTCATGTCCGACTCTTTGCAACCCCTCGGGCTGCAGCTCATCAGGCTTCCCTGTTAAATTTTTAACTACCTTTAAAATATCATCACTTTTATATTTCAGACCTTTGTTGAAATGATTTTCTTTGACATATAACTTTAAAGTTCTTCTGCATAAAAGAGAAAAGTCTATTTTAAATAACCTAAATTTTTTGGAAACTTTTAAAATTATTAGATAGATACCATTACCCCTAATGGAAAGGAGTGAAAAAATATACATCTTCAATTTCCTTAAGCAAAGTGACTTTTAATAAGAACAATGGAAACGTGTGTTGTGATTCTAGGTCCAACTCATGTTTGACACCGGTTCCTCACTTTCAGTCATTTAAGTATATGTACTTTTCATTCATATGGACCAGGGTTAAAATCCATTTCTTTAGCTTATTTTTAAGTAGCTATAAAGTGAAGGTGAGCTTCTATTTTTGTTTGCATTATAAGGATTACTTTTTTCTGTTTTGAGGCTTTGTGCACTAAATCCCTCCATTCTGCTTTATTGCTGGGAAGCTAAGGCGTTTCAGTTGTGTCTGACTCTTTGTGACCACATGGATGGTAGTCTGCCAGGTTCCTCTGTCTGTGGGATTCTCCAGGCAAAAATACTGGAGTGGGTTGCCATTCCCTTCTCTAGGGGATCTTCCCAACCCAGGGATCACACCCACATCTCCTCCTGCATTGGCAGGAGGGTTCTTCACCACTAGTTCCACCTGGGAAACCCCTTTGCTTTGTTACCACAATCTTTAGTCTGTGGACATAAGAATTCAATCTAATTTTAGTAAATTCCTGAAACTGACTATCATCATCCAAAGCAAGTTATTCCTGGAAAGTAAATTCGTATTAATGTAGATGTTGAGGCTGGTAACTGAAGATGATTTTAGTTCTCGGTATTATGCTTGGAATGAGTTGAATTCAGAATAGTTGAGCATGAATGCTTCACCCCAATGGGAGTAGTTGTCTACTCAATATATTTTAGTTTTTACTCAGCTATGCAACTACATCAGAGAAGGCAATGGCACCCCACTCCAGTACTCTTGCCTGGAAAATCCCATGGATGGAGGAGCCTGCTAGGCTGCAGTCCACAGGGTCGCTAGGAGTCGGACTGAGTGACTTCACTTTCACGTTTCACTTTCATGCATTGGAGAAGGAAATGGCAACCCACTCCAGTGTTCTTGCCTGGAGAATCCCAGGGATGGGGGAGCCTGGTGGGCTGCCGTCTCTGGGGTCACACAGAGTCAGACACGACTGAAGCGACTTAGCAGCAGCAGCACTAGCAGCAGTATATTAAAGCAAAGATAAAAACATTCCATTATCTGTCATAGTCCATCTACAGATCAATTACATAGACTTGTCCTTGGAAGATGTCATTGTTGCTTGCTAAGGCAACAGATGACTTGTCCCTGTTTTTGGATATCCATTTACATTACTATTACTAGAATAAACTATTCACACTACCAGACATAGGCTTTTCACT